>NC_056743.1:1464211837-1464451402 GCF_019279795.1 Protopterus annectens
TCTTCAGGGAGTGTCAGGTATGATTGTGAATATGAATGAGACTGAATTGTGATCTGACATGACCGGGGGGGCCAACATACATGGTGAGTGCAGAGAACCACTATGCTGTTTAGTACTCGGTCTAGGACATTTAAGCCCCTTGTGGGAGTGCAAACTATCTGTTACACTGCATATGTATTAATAAAGTCCAGAAATATTAGAATGAGTGTTTGTGCACATATATGACTCCAGAACAATGGAAGGATAGTTGAAATCACACATGACCAAAGTGTTTGGCTGTCTAGTGAGTGAATCAATTAGGTCCAAGTTGGCAGTGTGGTCCTTGTGGTTAATGGTGCGGGACCTGTAGCTATCATTGACATGGGAGGGGAGTTTTACATAAAGTTAGTTGGACTTGGAGTGGTGCTACAGACTTGTACTCTTCGACCAGACTTGCAGTGTATTTGCCTTTAATGATGATGTATACACCTCTGCCTTTGGTTCATTTGTACTCATTTTGATGTGTGAACATGTGAAAGGCATTGTACCCCTTCATGGCCAGGATGCTCTCTGTGGCTTTGAACCATGTGTCACTGCACAGACATGGGCATCTTCCAAGGTAAGGAGTTCTTCCAGTGAGTGCAGTTACTGATTTTTACTCCTTGCATTAAGCAAAATAACCTTCAATTTGTCTGTGGTTGATTATTTTACATTGGAACTTTAGTTGTTCTGACATTGCCTAAAAAGGCTACAATGGGGGAGACATGCACCTTCATATAGTAGAGTGAGGTATGTCTCCAATTATTCACTGCAACATGAATGATGACAGAGTCATAATGGTACTTTTTCAGAGACTTGAGTGCTTGAGTGCTCGGCCTGCTTTACAGAAACAAAAGGTTCCTTACCCCCAACTACAGAATTTCACTTACCCAGGCTTATCTTTTCCCTAACCTCTTCTACAGCTCTCAGATCCTTACTAAATTACAGTCCTTTCTACTATCTAAACTCAAAACCACATACAACCAAGTAGACAGATTTGCAGCCAATCTACCTCCTAAATCACACCACTGTTCTGCTGTTCAATCACTCAGTTGGTTACAGTTTCATAACCACCTCTTATTTACCAACTTCTCTTCATCCATACTATCCTTAACAAGCCCTACTCCTTTCCTAGCATATCCCCTCTTGTGTCCCTGTATAACCCATCATTCTCCCTCAGAAGCTCAGATCAATATCTCTTACAAATTCATAAACCTAAAAAATCATTTAGACAAAAACTCTACAGCTATCTTCCTGCTCTGTCATAGAATAACTTCCCATTGTCCTCAGAAATATTATCCATTCTTATGAATTCAAGACATCTCTCAGAAATTACCTATTCAGTACCTGGAGATATCACTGCAGTCATCCCACCTGAAATCTTCCCTCCCCTCTTTTCCTCCTTTCTTATTCTCCCTCACTTTTCCCCTCCTACTTCCTCCTGTTCCACTGTCTATTCAATCTTCCTGCATATTTCAATGATAACCAATTATTCTACACTTCTTTGCCAGCTTGCTCCTGCCTACTTCCTTAACACTTACATCATTTTCCAAGATCTCTAACAGGTACTGCATTCTGTCATCTGCTTGACCTTTTTGTACATACTTTGTATTGTTTTCTTTTCAATTTACTTTACACCTGTCGATCTTTTTGTACTTGTTTAATTTGTACTGTGGAGCTTTTCTCCCTGGGCCTCCACTGAAAAAGAGTACAAGCTCAGTTGAACTATCCTGGTCAACAAATGTCAAATAAATAAATAAATAAATAAATAAATAAATAAATAAATAAATAAATAAAATAAAATCTGAGAAGACCGTGGCACCTGAAAGGCAGCTGGGTGACATTCTCCTTGTCTAGCCTGGTAAGGGGAACATCTGTGTGTCTCACTATGGAGTAGCTTATGAGCAGGACATTTGGTTTTGAGGTGTTTTGTCTGAGGGGCTTACTGGCTAAAACAGTGGTGTGTGTATAATTATTTGCAGTGGATTCTGCTGGGTCTGCACTGTGTGCAGTAGGTTTGCACTTGGGAGGTCTCCAATCTTTAGTTAGGTTTCTAGTGAGTACCTCCGTATATGTGGGCTTGTGTTGTGAACTTATGTGCAACAGATGAATTGTGTGTGCTGACAACATGTTTGATATCTGCTTTGTTATATGAGAGAAGTGATTCCAAATTCATAGCATAGATACAGCTCTCACATGTTATAATGTGTATGTTACTTTACAGATGAATAGTGTCTTTGTACATTTTGTGTATTAATATCCATAGGTGGTACACACTAGGATTTTTGTGTGACTTTTTGTGTGACCTTGCAGTTTAATAGTGTCATTGTACATATTTTTGTATGAATATTCATAGCTGTTATGCACTAGGATTTTTCTTATTAATAAGCTAAATCCAATGAAATGCAATGATTGCCAAAACTTTGTAATTTCCCAATGTCTTTGTAAATATTCATCTGTATGTGGAGCTTTTCTCCCCGGACATCCACTGAAAATGGACATATATCCAGTTGGACTAGCCCGGTCAACAAATGTAACATAAATAAATAAATACATTTTAGCAGTAACTGGTTGTCAGTATACTTGAGACAGTTGCTCTGTTGCTTCAGGATGCCTTTGTAAATCATGCTGCCTGGAGAATTGGTAGGAAACTGTCCATCCATTGTGGAAGATATATACTGTAGTAACTATTGGGGAGTGGGCTAAATGGACCAGGTTTTGGTGCAATACTAACAAAATGTGTCTATTCTATGTAGGGCTATGGTTACAAAAATATGTCAATGTTTTATAATGCACAACTGAGTTGTAACTAGAGCAGAAGTGCAAGCACTGAGCAGCTACGATAAACTGAGTGCCACCCCCCCCCAAAAAAAAAACACAACGCTGGACAACGTTATGTAAGATGTGGCATAGGCACAAGTGGATATGGCAAGAATCAACTGTATAAAAGTCCAACCTGCCGAACAGTATATACATGTAACATAAAAGCTGGAAGTAGACATTTAACAAAAAAGCAGTTATACATAAAAGGTGGTAATAATAATTTATAAGAAAACTATTTCTGTAATGTCTTTCAATCTAAATGGTCTTACAGATAAATATAAAAAAGAATGAGCAGTAAGCTATATTAAAAAATGCAGACTGCAAATAGCTATGCTACAGGAGACACAACTGGAAAGAACTGAGCATGTGACTTTGATAATGAAAGGTTTTCAAGATGGTTATTCAGTGGAATATTTGGGGCAAAGGAAACGAGGAGTACTTATATTCATTGCAAGAGGAGCTCCAACAGTGATAGAAGAGGAAAAAATGAAAATAATGGAAGATACAGAGTACTAAGGGGCTACTGGCTAGGGAGGAGGATTACATTGGCATACATTTACATCCCCCCCCTAAAATTGATATAATGGAGCTTAAGAAAATTCTGGGAGAAATAGTTAGCTTTCAGCAAGGAATATTATTTACAGGTGAAGACTTGAATTTGGTTTGCAACAGTGAAGATGTGTCTGAGGGGCCTAGAAGGGAAAATATAACAAGGGATTGGGGATTTCTGAAGAAATTACGAAAGTGTTGGGCATGGAAGATGCAAATTCAGTACTAGGAGTTCAGAGTGAATTTACATATTACTCACCAAGATACTAAAACTGGGCTAGGCTAGATCAATTTTATATCTCACAGGAACATGTGCATTTAATTGAAGGACGTGAAATGCACCCAATAACTATATCAGATCATGCACCAATAATAACTAAAATAAAAATGCAGGGTAATAAAATAAAAATGAGACACTGGTGCTTTCTCACCTATCGAATAAAAAGAGAGGAATTTAAGGAATGGGTTTTTGGTAATTATTCAGGAGCTACTAGAGAAGATAGAATTTTCTTCTGAAAACATAGCTAGGGAGTGGGATAAAATTAAAGTGGAATTTAAAACTAGGGTGGAAATAAAAGACATGGAGATATGATTAAACAGTAACAAGAATAATTTAGAGGGACTGACAAATGTTAATTTATTGTAAAACGGTGAATCTCTCAGAACAAGAAAAGTAGTGACTGCAAAATGCTAAAATAAAAATAAGGGATTGCCTTGATAATTTGCATGGTTTTAGAAATATTTATGTTAAGCAACTGTTTTTGATAATAATTCTAGAGCACAAAAACTTTTACCACAACAACTCAGGCAACAGAAAGTAGAATAAGTTGGCACCAAACTTATGGAGCCTATAACAAGGAGGATAACAATAGATATATTTCAGAAATTTTATGAAAGTTTGTATAAAGCAGAGAAATATGGAAATCAAGAAAAGGTACAAATGGAAATGTTTGTGGAATAATTAAATATGCCAAGGTTAGAGGTAGAGGAAGCTCAATTACTAACAGGATAGGAAGGGATGAGATACAAATGGCTATGTATAACCAATTTACAGGAAAGTCCCCAGGGATAGAGGGTATTCCTGTGGAAGTTTGGAAAATAGGAGCAAAAAAAAACTGATAAAGATCTGGAAGGTTTTGTTTAACAGTATTTTAAGAGGAGGAGAAGTACCAGCATCTTGGAAGAAGGCAGTGGTAATTGTAATACCTAAATGGGTTAAAGAACCATGATTATAAAGTGTTTATGCCTATAATGGCTAAAAGAATGGTAAAAGCGATGCCAAAATTGACAGATATGGATCAGTGTGGTTTTGTAGAGTGGAGGCAAGCTTCTTACAATATGAACAGAACACTGATTATCCAGAGGGAAGCAGAATGTATGAAAGTACCACTTTTATTGGTGGGTCTTGATGCAGAGAAATCATTTGACAGAGCAGACTGAGACTTCATGAGCAGGGCAATGAAAGCATTTGCTTTCCTTGATACAATTCTAAGGTTGATTAAAACAAAATATGAGGGATCAGAGTTGTAACTTAAAGTGGTGGGGTCCTCTACGATAATTTCTGCTTGAGTAGAAAAACAAGCCAGGGTTGTCTACTTCCCCCTTTATTGTATGCATTATATTTAGAACCACTGGCAAAGAAAATAAGGGACTCAAAAATTTAAGGATATAATTGGCATGGTTGTCAGGAAAAGCTGGCTCTATTTGCAGATGATATTATTTTATACATGACAAAACCAGAAATGGACATTACAATATTGTGGAACATTTTAAGACAGTTTCAGATCTTCTCAGGATACAAAATTCATAGTATTATTCGCTAGTATAGTTTCATAGTAGTATAAGCCATAGGCCCAATAATATATAGTACACCATTATAGTGACAGCCCTCTCTAGTTCTAGTAGTGACACACATTGATTCAGCCATCCATATGTGAACTCCTAGTAGTGTGGTAGGAGGTGACTAGTGCCCTCAAAACTTATGATCTTTTATGCATCGATGCAAATTAAGGTTGTCTCGAAGTTATCCCCCTCTAGCTTATGGGATTTTGAACCAGCAGAATCAGAGCATGGTAAGTATGAGGTTATAATGTTTCTATCCATTTATGTTTTTTTTCATTTGAAATGAATCAGTCCATCTTGGTTGGGCGTGGGTTATATGGGATCTGGATTTTGAGCATGAGCATCAGGTCTTGGTCTGGGTGAGGTGGGGAGATATTTTAATGTTTTTCACCTAGGAGCATGTTTGAGACCCATGAGGAGTTTGGTGATCTTTTTCTGAGGCGCACATGTTTGAGACCCATTGTCATGAGGAATGATGGTGAGGTACTTCCATATATGTCCATGGCCGGCATTGCATGGGTGAAATATGGAGCAATATAGCTTTATTCAACAATGATGGAGAGGAAATAGGGAGGATGATGTAAGCAAGATGAGATTTCATTGGCCTCTTGCGATGAGATGCATAAGGACAGATGAGGAATTAGAGGTTTTGTGAATCCCTTTGTGAAAGGAACTTCTCATCACGAATCGTGGTGAGTTATGTGATGGATGATTTGTTCGTACTCAGTGTGTTTTTTGTTATGGTGATAATTTGTGTACTTTTTGTTTGCCCCAAGGATTTACTCAGTGACCACGTTTTTGTGGGAGCTTTTTGATCCCGATGTGTGTGTCAGCTGGTGCTTAGGACCTTTCTGTAGGATGTGTGTCATTGTGTGAGCAAACTATTCAGTCCTCAGTGCAGTTTGCTTTGTGTCAGCCATAATCCTCCCATATTTGCTTTCACATCCGAGATAAAATGTCTGCCGATGGTCCCATCGTGACTGGTTTCTGTCTGGGGACACCTCTTCAATTTTTGTTTTCTGTCTTCTCCAGTTTATCCAATTTCTTGTGACATATGGATTTTTTAGCCGGCCACTTTGCTTGGCTGACATATATTTATACATTTAGATGCTAGCTATGGTTATGATGCCAGTGTCCAAGTCGGTGTGTGTTTTTGGCCAGGTTAGCCAAGTCCAGTGCAAAGGCTGTGCCTCGATGGCAAGCTAGTGACTGTCTCGGCAGAGGCACCAGGTACTTGAGGCAACTGGATGGGAGGGTCTGTCCGGTCTGACTGGATCAGGGCAAGGCAGAGGCAAATGAAAATTCCAATTCCCTTGAGTTCCATGATGATTTCCTCCATAGCCTTGCAGACCTGGCTGGTCAGACCTATGCACTAGTAGCTACCAGGGTCAGTAGAATTTCCCTAGAGAGGTTGGGTCCAGTGTTAGTGTTCCAGCTTTGTACAGTGGCTGAGGTTAGGAAGCGTTGGGAGTGCGGGTATTGATTACATAGTAGTTCACATAACATGCAACCACCGGGAACATGGGGTGCGATACTGCTGTGTGTTTTGCTGTTTTTTGCTTTGTCTCTGTGTGATTTGATGCTGTGTTTTTGCTTGACAATCTTGTTTCATTCTGGGGTGGAGGGGGTGAGGTTGTAGAGGGATGCTGGACCATAATTACTTCATGGAGGGGGGGCCTGGATGTAAGGTATGGCACTGCTTCTGGCTCACTGCCAGGCCGCTTGCTCGCCCACTGCTGGCCCAATTACTATAGTGCAATCAACCTCCGTGAAAAAAAGAAAAAAAAAAAAAAACAATGCTCAAAAACAAAAAAAAGCATAAAAAAAAAAAAAATAGAAAAAAATTAATCGAAGCACTTCTCAGTGTGGAGACCCTCGATGTCTGTGCAGTGTGCGAAAACTCTCTGTCTGTCACCTGAAACCTACCAGTACCACAAGGCTATACCTATAGCTATGCATATATCACTCTGCCCAAGCCCCAGGCCGAAAGGTCCAGTGTCCAGGAGTGTGGGACACTAGAGCGGTTTTTTTAGGAGGACACACCTACCATACTCGATTGCTGCACCCCAGAAGCCACCACCAACCAACACACCATCCATACAATAGAACAACTGGTCAAGAAGAACACTCCCATACAATCCCAATCCCCCACACAAAGGATGGACCATAATCCAAACACCACAAGCACCAAACACCATCATATTGGGTGACTTCACATATTGGGTGACTTCAAGCCCAACACCTAGACTAGCCTACTCCCCCTGCACATTAACTCAAACAATTCATTTGGCTCAAATGCTCAAACTGGTCATGTCTCAAATCCACTGACTTGAGATAAGAGGACTTGACTGGGTCCAAACATCATCACAATCCATATGCCAAGCCTCGATAAGTAAGATCCGACCACTAGAAAGATCCACATATTGGATGTACATATCCCACCCACCCCCCCCACCCACCACCAAAAAAAAAGACAAAAAAAAAATTTTTAAAAGCTGACTTTCTACCCTTAAGTCATAAATTATTAAGCCTACTTTACTAATGGAAACCAAAAAATGCTGAATCACACACAACAACCTTCTAGCAACACATCTCCAAGAATGGCATGCATCAGCATCCCCTAACCAAACCCAAACCAAGACCCTCTCCACCAAGGAAATTGGTGGACCCCGCTATAAACAAACTGAACAACAACAACAACACTACTGCAGGACAAAGTAATCACACAAGGGAAAGGCTTCCTGATCAGCTTCAAAGTAAAAAAAAACGCTCTCTCTCATAAAACATCTAAAGCCAACAACTTGAGAGAAAGATTGCCAAGGATACCAGACAATCACACAAGGCCTTCTTCAATTATGTCAGAACCTTGGGAGGAAATTCTCAGATATGCTCTGAGTTGGTACACAACGACAAAAAATTAATGAAGCTAAAGCAAAGGCAATAGCAGTAAAGTATGTACCCACACACAAATTGGTCCAACAATATCTATATATATGGGGACATGATAAAATGAAGTATTTAGGAGTATGGATTAGAAATGACTCTGTTGTGGCAGCTAAAGGATGTATGGGAAGAGACTAAGCAGAAGATAATACAAAAACTGAGAAACTGGAAACTTTGTTATATGGATACTAAGATACAAGCCATTAAAATGTTTTTAGTCCCTTTGTTCTTATACACAAGTCAGGCATATTTTATTAACCAGAGGAGAAGCTCTGGATAGTAATTAAAAAAGAGTTGAAGGATTTTATCTGGGAAGGGAAGACAGCAAAAGTAAAGTGGGATAACCTGATTCTTTCAATAGAACAAAAAGGACTGGGATGACCCAGTTTGAGGGGGGGAGTACTTTATATCAACACAGCTAAGGATCTTATACATAGCACAAGCAGAAAACTATAATTCAAAGTGGAAAGGAATGATGCCAGTACAGGGAGAAAGCTCAAGAAATAATGAGAGATTGGGATTTTGGATGCAGACTGGTAAGGAGAACAACAAAAATCATACAGAGTATTATATTCATAAAATAACAGAGAGTATTCTAAGAACCAAACCAGCACAATAATGGAGAAAAGAAATTTTGCTGATAGGGATGACTGTGGTCAGGGATATAGGTAATAGGCAAGAGGGGGCTGGAATTTATTGGGGAAAACTGGTAAAGGAATCAAGGTATTGTGAGCAAATAACTAGAAAGGGAAAGGTAATAGAATGAGAAGAGGACAATAATGCATTTGGACTGCAGGTTAGAGATTGCCTTCCCTATCAAGGATTGATATCAGAGTATAGGCAAAGAGAAATATATAGGGGGCTTCTGAATGAAAGACCAACACTGGTAGAGTTTTTAATATAATCTAGAACAGAAGCTGCCATTAAAAAAGGAATAATTAGTAAAGCATATAAAATATTGCATGATAATTATAAGAATCAATCACAGAAGCTTAAAAAGGATTGGGAATAGAGACTGGATAAGCAATTCACAAAGAGACAATGGAGGGATATATGTATATCTCCCAAATATGCAACAAAGTCTAGATGATTTAGGATCTTTGCCTGGAAGTGTTTACATAGGTAGTTTTATACCCCAAGTCAACTCCAAAGAATTTTTCCTCAGGTTGATAGCAAATGTTGGAGGTATGATGGGCAAGGAAAAGGTGGCTGGGAACATATTTTTTGGGAGTGTAGTGTGCTGGCAGATTTTAAGGATTCCTTGTAGACCACTCTGTCAGAGATGTTGGGTGAGCAGATTGGATTGACTGGGGAGATAATTCTTTTGAGTTATGACACAGAATCAAAATTGCCTAGACATAGTAAAGCCTTGCTGAGTCTAATTATGGCGGCTGCCAAAAAAGCAATTACTAGAAAATGGAAATCAAAGTCTAGACCAACTTTACTAGCTGTAGTAAATATAGTAATAGAGATAAAATAACTGGAATTGAGATTTTTAGAAAAGGGAAGGAACAAACTACATAGGAAAAATGAGAATTGTAGGAACAATATATATATGCAGAGCAGGAACAAGGTTTAAGAGGCAGGATTTGAATGAGCCATATAATGTTTAACTGACAATTACTGGGTGGATTATAAGTGATGTATAATGTTTGCAACTACAGTTGTTTCAGTGGTGACTGTGATGTATACTGTATGCAACTAAAGTGGTCTCATTTTGTTTGTTTTTTCTTTTATATAAATATGAGATGTTTGTTGGGAAAAAAAACACACAATGCTGAAATACAAGTGAAGTTAAACTCTTATAAAAAATTAAACAAAGGAAAAGGCCAAACAATGAGCCTTATTCCAGCAATCCCCAACTCAGATGTGTTCTTGGCAGCACAGTTCTGCCATAAGGGTGCAGGGGGGACTTCTTAATGTAAGAGGGCTAGATTTAGTGATCCAATGATATCAAGCAGTCTAGATTCGGCAAGTCTGAATTGAGCCTATTCCTTAAAAATGTAACAATACTAGAAATCCAAAGGGCAGAATATCATAATCACAACAGAAATAATAGTTTACTTAAAGCAGCCATTCAGTAAAATACTCCAAATAACAGTGTAGACAACAAACCTTCCTAGTGTGACATAAGTGGTCTGGAACCCAACTGCTTAAACTAGAACTAAGACACTTTTGAGAATAACAGATACAATAAGCCTTAAACCAGCAATTCCCAGCTTAGAAGGGTGTAGGCTATCCTCTCTTTCCACAAAAGTCTACACCACAAATATTCCTAATGTATAACTGTTTTGGAGGCCAAGTGCTTAAATAATAACAAAAAGACTTAGAACAACAGCAACAATAAGCATTCAACCAGCAATTCATAGATAAGAAGGACAGAGGCTACCATCTCCTCCCACCAGAGTGTAGACTACAAACCTTCTTAATGTAAGACAACTGGCCTGAAGCCCAAGTGCTTAAACCAAAACAGATAGGCTTAGAATAACAGTTACAGTGTAATATGATACCAGACAGATGACAGTGAAATGTCTTTTAATCGGGTTCCAATCAATTTGTCGAAACTTCAGCAGTTCGAACACCATATGTTCAATCTGTGAAGTTCAAAAACTGATTATCGTGAAGCCACCGGACACCAAATTCTTTCCCAGGGAAAGAATTCAGTGGGCCATTTCTGCGGCTTCACTATTCCCTCCACTGTGGTGCGAAGGTTACGGACCAGGTTAAGGTAAGTGTGCGAATGGACGGGTTAGTTCAGTTAGGGTTAGAGCGCAGGTGAGGTGAGTGTGCAATAGTGACGGACCTTAGGGTTAGGATTTGGGTTAAGGTAAGTGGATAGATAGTAGTGTATGTACAATTTAGTGTAGAGTTAGAAATAGGGTTTTGTGAAGTGTATATGTGTGGATTATTTATTTTGGTGTGCTTGTGTTGTGTGTGTGTTTTCTTGGAACAGCGATTTTTTTCCCTGGGGAAAAAAAATCACTGTTCTAAGCCTTCGATTATTTTGTTCTTTGAGGTTAGAAGTTCAAACATATGATGTTTGAGCTTCTGCCATTTCATCGAAGTGATAGACCACTTTTAATCTACCCACAGACATCATGTCATGGTTAGTAGGCGATGTGTTATCTTGATGAGAAATACCTGTGGTCTGTCCAGCTGCTGCATGTGTCGGGTGAGGTTCATGCAAAAGAGAACATTATACTGTATTACTGTTCTGATGAGTTTGACTACAGTGTTGTCATACAATCCTGAGATCTGAATGTGATGGCATGTCTTACAATGTGCATCATACATTTGTACTGGAAAGCATTAAAGAGACAGGTTATAAAGTAGTGACAAGCATTGTAGTTCCTGAGTTCACAACCCTTTCAAGACAACACAGTAGAAAGTACTATCATGATGATGCTATGCACTGGATCATTTGGCAAGGCAAATATAACTGACAGGTACAATTATCAGTTCAATAACACAGCTGCAGATATACTTGGCACTACTGTAGCTATGCACCCTGTGCAACAGACACAAAGCTTTTACCCCTGAATCCAAAACAGAGAAAAAAGGGATATAGCACAGGTATCATCACTTGCATGGTGGGGGGGGAGGAGGCCTAGGCTGACACAAAAGGTCAGTAATTGTGTGTGAGTGAGAAAGATAAGCAGAAAGGCTGTGTGTGTGTGTCTGTAGGGGTCATCCATGTGAAAGTGGTGTGTGAGAGTCTGCATGAACACAGCCAAGCTCAGTGCTAGCTGCCTTGATGTGTTAGACAGGTGTGAGCCATGCATGGTAGTGGTTGCAGTTCATCATTGTCACCCACAACCATGAGAACTGGTTCTACCAGGAGTTGCTTTGATACCTCCATGTCCAAGGTCAGATGGAGTGCTGCTGAGTGTGACTGATGTCTGCTGGATGTGATCCTTTCACAGAAATGCCCAAGACCACAATCCCATAGCTTGCCACATCTGGGTGTGGACAGCACACTCACCACTGGACCAGCAGAAGTACTACCACTATGGAAGAGTGATCAGGAATGGCCACATTGGCTATCAGCAGATGTTGTGGCTGACCTATGCCCACAAGGACACCATTCCCCTCCCAGCAGATATTTCATTACAAACACTGGACGTTCCATAGCAGACACCCCTCATTCTAACATGTCATTCATAATATCTAGAGAACTGGTGACATGGTGGAGACAGTCACACATGTCAGATTGTGCTAGATCCACAACCCTAAATATTTGTCTGGAGTGCCTTTCCTGAATGTGCCTGTGCCTTGATGACAGCCATAAAGATATGTTGTGTAACATGGAAAGAGACACCTGCAGCAGATGGATGAGGGACAGCAGGTCCCCTCTGAGCACCCCTAACAACCCGCCTGCGTGGCACCTCATCAGTACTTTGGCTATAGCCAGAACCAACAGGCACTGAAGCTGCAGTAGCCACCCTTCCCTGTTTAATGTCATCACCCTCCACCTGTCCTCTATATGTGGGCTCAGCTTACTGGCTGTATCCAGAGAAAAAGAAAGGGGTGGTGGTGTCAGATTCAACCTCTGCAGCCCCCCCGACTGTGCCTCAGTTATACCACCATGATCATCAGTGTCTGATGAGACACTGACATCAAGTGGTACAGAGCTCACACTTCCACTGTCATGATCACCTTGATAAAAAGGGAGAAACACAGGCATACAGTAATACCTGCACTACTATGGTGCACTGTATGCTAAATAACTAACAGTGCTACCAATATTACAGACAGTATAAGAATACACAGAACAGGCCTGAAATGACACATTATATTTGTTCAAATTGATCTGCAGTACTGAAATAACTGGATTTAGCTTGCGATCTGCAGGAGGTCTATGTTGCTCAATTTCTGATGGTCTTGAAATAAGTTAAGGAAGAGGTAAGGCTAACATCATCACATTTAACAGTAAGACAGGGGTTAATTGTTAGATGTATATATTTAGACATTTATAACAGTGCATGTGCACTTCTGTTTATTAGAATATATATGTATTGCATGTACAATTCTGTTTGCTAGAATATATGTAGGAAAATATAGTCACTTAGATGCATGTACATTTCTGTCTGTTAGCATGTATATATTAAAGGGTTAAACTGCTCTTAGTTGAAAAGCAGAAAGACATCCAACTGAATGTATTATAAAATGACCAGTATATGGTGTAAGCTTCAAGGACAGATAAAAAATCAGGTGCTGCTTTTATACATAAACATTCTCAAACAGAAAAAGACTCCTAAGATTATTCACCTTGAAACAAAATGCAATGAATTGACTGTATGACATCAGAGAAATACCAAAGTACTGACTTCACAAGTTCCCAACAGATTGCAAATTCCAAAGACTGCTTTCATGTATATAAAGAACATTAAAAGTGTATCATGTTAGATCTGATTTTTTGTTAGATCTGTATGCTGTTATCATCCATGCTGTCTGAAAAGCTTAATCTGAGACATTAAAGTTGTAAACTGTACATTATTGTATGAGTTGTCTGTTACATAGACAAGTTATTTTATTAGTACTACGCAAAATTGATAATAAAGTGCCGAAGAGGGTAATAGTCTACAAAGTGCAGTGCATTAATCAGACTTTTATTTTAACAAGGCACCAGCAAGCAGCAGCAGCACAAACATCTGCATTTAATTTTTCAGCGGTGAGCCTTGCCTGCATTCAAACACAGGGGGAATAGTGCCTTATATAAGGTCATGTCAGTAAAAGCGCAGTAACTAACATTAATGTATGTAATTGAGTCCTGAACAGGAGCACTTCAGTTTCCACAGTTTGCAGCAGTATAATTCTCCAGATGTCTGGATCCGGAGTGAGACTTCCATGCAGGAAGGAAGCAGTGCCATAAATTCTCCAGGTCAGTGAATTCTCAGGTTCCGAATCTACAATTTCCAGTTTTGTTTCACCAGCTTTTCAAGTAACTATAGAAGTTTTCTAACCATCTGCAGTAAGCAGCATGGCCAGCTGTGTCCCTGTAAAATTGGTAAGAAATCTTTGTGTATTTACAGGCAGTATGAATGCTGGTAAAGATGGTAGTAATCCTGGATTTACTCTTAATATATCAGAATGACCAGATAACAGTTTGGACAGACTATGTGAAACCTTATTATGGCAAGTTGACAGTCAGGAATTATGCAAATGGGTTGTAACATTTGACTGTTATTTTCAACAGAAAAACTTGTGGTATGACAGTAAATGTTTATTGTATAAATCATATAAAACTGCTTTCTGTGTGCAATGTCACAAAAGTAATGGTAAAAAAACAGATAAGGGTCATACACTTGCATTATTTGCAGATGTTAAACAGTTATATCCTGTCACCACATGTGAAATGTTAATTTCAAAGTTACAACAGCAGTCAACTCAGTTACTGACAAAATCTCCTGTACATCTTGTTACATCCTTTAGACAAAAGTGCAATACAGCCACTGCACAGCACAAAACAGATAAAGACATGAATGAAGTTCACTGTGAACAGACAGAAACAAATTGAACTTCTAAGACACAGACAGAGTGAGTTCAGAGAGTTCAAAAATGAAGTACAAACACTTTTCTAGCAGTGCATAAGAGCTTTAGAGTTAGCAGAACAGGTTACTAAGAAATATCAGACAGCAGGTTCAAAATTACAAGACCAGATGAATCTGGCTAGTAAAGAGTTAAAGAAAAAAGTCAATACCTTACACAGCAATTAGCTAAACTGACAGAAAATAACTTATGGCATACTATTCTACACTTACAAAATGGTTAGTGTACACAGCAGGATCTAAAGTAAGATGTATATCTGCCATATATATGACATACACTCATCTGAGAAAGATCACTTTTGTTCCTGTTCTGCTCTCTCCCAAGGTGTCCCCCACTCTCTTCACACATTAACCCCTCTAGCCTGCTTAAAGTTGTGCATTGCTTCTCTACTTTTCTCCCCCACACTCTCCAGCCCACCTACCTTTGCTGTTCCTGTTTTTCCTGTAAGGTCCCACATTTCTCCTACAGCTGGCTGATTGGTTTCTGCCAGCCACCTCCTCTACAGCTCTTCCCTCTCTGTTCACCCTATGGGCTCACTCCGTTCCCCTACCCTGCCCCCAATTTCCACCCGCCCCAGTACAACTACATTTATAGCTCTCTAACCACTCCCATATAAACCCCACCCATCAAATTAAATTCCTCCCTCTACACCCTATCACTATCCTAGGCCTTTTTTGTCATACACCAACCCACCACCAACTACTTGTACCACCCTCCACCCTTCTATATCCCTGCTGATACCCCCTCACACATTCCATTGTATTCCTCACCTCTCATACTTATTAACCATCTCTCTTCCTACACATACCTCTCACTTAACTCACACCCTGTCTCCCACCATGCAAATAAAACCTGCCTATGCTCTACTACCCTTATTTCCAAGCCTAATCCACTTCTGTCAACTCTACCTTACTAGTCTCCCACACCTTCAGCACTCTCCTCCCTTTCACACAACTGCAATTTACATTAAAAAAGACTTTCCCTCTACAACCCAAGTCTCCCCCCACCTCTACAACCATAATGAATCTTTTCTATTTCAAAGGAAGCTCTTTCTTACTCATAGTAAACCACTTCCCATACCCTCCAAACTCATCTCATTAGGTTTTAACATCTACGGCTATGACCCATTAGAACATAGATACCTATACATACTCTACTCTAGATTTATCACTCTCCTCCTCTGTTCTGGAGACATACACCCTAATCCAGGGCCTTCACACAATTCCACCTCTAAACCTCATTTACATCACTCTCCACTGCACCACAAATCCCTTTTCCTTCCCACACTTAATGCCAGGAGCCTTGGTAATAAAATATCTTCCTTTCATGCCTGTATCTGTCATAACAAACCAGATATTCTCTCTATCACAGAAACCTGGCTAAAACCACACATAAAAGATACCAAAATTACACCCCCTTACTATAAACATATAAGAAGTGACAGACCCCAAAAGAAAGGTGGAGGAGTAGCCTTACTCTTCCCCTCCTCCTTAACAGTAACACCCTATACTAAGCCCATACCCTCATTTTATCCTGCCGAGCTAACCCTCGCCCTTCTCAAAGTAAACAACAATAAAACTTTATGCATTGCCTCCCTGTACATTCCTCTTGGTAACAATATCCCTATACTGGAAGATATTCTCACCTGGCTCACCTCCAACATAAAGAATGAGACAATAATCCTAGGTGATGTCAATATAAACTGGTCTTCCATTGACTCATCTACCCCTTTCAAAGCATCCTTGACTGGATACTAGTCTCACATCCAGACCGAGTTTCTGATAGTGGTAATCTCCCAGACACCCTAAGTGACCATCTCCCTGCCTACATACGCCATTCCCCCTCCACCCTCCTGCTTCAGCACAAACATATTACCACCCTCAACATGCAAAGCTTCAACCCCATAATTTTTGCTAATGCCTTAAAACAGATAGAATGGAACCCTCTAAAGTCCCTGCCTTTAGATGCCGCTGTCTCACTTTTCAATAGAATTTTCACTGATATACTTGACCACTTTGCCCCCTGTAGAACCAAAAGACTTGGATCCAAAACAGTCCCCTTGCTAACTAAAGACAAAAAAAAACTTCTTATGCATCACCAAGATAAAATCGGGAAATACTATCAAAAATGCAAAACTCCCAACTTTCTGGCCGAATACAAGCAATTGCAAAATCAAGTAAAAAATCAAATAGTCACTGACCACAAATTACCCTAAACTTCAAAACAATCATAAAACCAACCCAAAAAGATTTTGGAATAGTATTGCAAAAATACTATCCCCAGGCAAAAAAGAGAACCCTTGCCCTGACCCAGACACACCAGACCTCCACCTAGCTACCCAATTCAACTACTTTTTCATTGACTCCATAGGCAAACTCACCTCTTCTTTCCCTAACAACATCACCCCAACTAAACCAAAAACTCAACACCCAAGAACCCGGAGTCCTCCCCTTTTACTCTCAAATCCATTCCTACCCACACTATAAAAAAGCTCCTACAAAAGTTATAACGTTGCTCTAATGCCCCAGATGACATCCCATCCAACTTTCTCCAACTAGCTGCTGATGGCATAGCCCCTCCAATCAGCATCCTAATCAATCACTCTATTCAGGATTCCTATGTACCATACCTCTGGAAAAAAGCCTTCATCATCCCCCTCCATAAAGGAGGTACAAACTGTTCATTCTCCAACTTTTGCCCTATTGCTATCCTATCCCCTATCTTTAAGATACTCAAAAAATGTATTCACCTCCAACTACTACCTTACCTACTGGACAACCAACTCCTAACTCCTACCCAACATGGGTTTAGACCAGGACATAGCACCACCACTGCCCTTCTTTCTTTCCTCAAAATCATTAATTCTGCTCGTGACTCTGGGAACATAGTTTCTACCCTCCTTCTAGACTTATCCAAAGCTTTCAACACTGTCTCTCATGAGCTTCTGCTTTCTAAACTCTCCCATCGTAATCTCTCCTCCTCTTCTATCAAATGGTTCACCAGCTATCTCTCAGCCAGGGAACAAGCTATAAAATGGAACTATTACACTTCCTCCTTCCTTCACACCCTGACAGGCGTACACCAAGGCTCTATCTTGGGTCCTTTATTATTTAACATTTTCATCAATGATTTCCACCAAAAGATCCCCAATGCCAAACTGTTTCAATACGCAGATGATTCCACTATCTTCTGCTCAGCCAAAACTCTTCCCTTACTAATTAACCTTACTCAAGAGGCTTTTTCCTCCACTGAGTCCTGGATGCTTGACAATCATTTAGCCCTAAATGCCTCCAAATCCAAAATAATGATCTTTATCCCTTCTAGACATACTGCTGTTGACAAAGCATCCTTCTCCATACTTAGCTTGAACAAAACCTCTATTGAAATAGTTTTCCATACTAAACTTCTGTGTGTCCTTATCGATGACCAGCTAAAATTTGACATCCATCTACAAACTAATATTAAAAAGACACATCAAAAAACTTGGAATGCTTTATTGACACAGATGCTACCTTTCTCTGTCTTCGAGACAACTCCTATCTACCACTTACCTCCTACCCTCCCTTTTGTATGGAGCTCCACTACTCTCTAACCTCCAATCATACCAAAAATCTAAACTTTCCTCATGCTATAATAAAATTTTAAAGTTTGCCACAGTCACAGCCATGTAGGTGATCCAATTTCAACACGCACTTCTACTGGGCAGAATTGTCAGACAAAGGGGAGGTACTGAGCTCATAGCTGACAATGATATGCTTTACGACCTTGAGCGATATCTCGCTAGGGGCGCGCCAGCTAACACAGGCTTGCTTTGCACTGTGCACAAGTAAGCTTGCTACCGGCTTGCACCTGTCACCAAAGCAGGATCAAAAGACAAACAGCTCAGGATAGGACATGAAAGGAGCCAGAAAAGGCGCAATGGACGGCACCCCGAAGTCTAGGTGGGCCTGAGGATTGCATAAGAACTCTCCTCCAAGATGCCGCCAGAAATATCTCAAAAAGATGCACCTAATACAAGGTAGGCTTAGGGCAGAGAGCACTTTCTGGGTTATGTAACAGAAACCAGGTTCAGGGCCTCTTGGACCCGAACCACAAAGGAGGGCTGAGTATCATCGATATTCATCAAAGAACAGAAACCCTCCACTCTTGCAAAAATGCTGAAGCATCAGAACTATCCCAAAGACTCAGCTACCTCCAGGTAAAACTGCAAGGGACCGAATAGCAAAATGAGGGGCAGTAGCGATAACCATCAGGAATTCCCACCTCCAGAACACTGGAAAATATAGAAGGTCTCTCAAGCACCCCCATTATACTAACTCCTCTTCTTGAGCACATACCAATAGACTCCTGCTACAGACCCAAAATACCAACACACACCCCACACCACAATATGAGAAAACTATAAAGCTCAAATGCTATGGAGCCTCAACCCTTATCCCTCAAACAAACTCAAAACATACTATCCCAAAACATTTAAGCTCATGGGAAACTACTATGCAAAGACAAAAGGAAGTGACAATCCCCAACTCAACAGTAACACTCCACTCCCAAAATCTCACTGGATATTCACATCCCGACCCCACTGCCCAGAAACCACCTATGCTCACAACACTCCTAAGCAAAATTACCACTCCTCAAAACTTAAGTGGAATCGCCTAAAAAAATCTGCTGAGGTGGAAAATACCTGCCACCCCCAGAACAGGGAAAACTTATAAGCATTCTACACACCTCACCTTCAGGAAATCATGGATCATAACTTCCAAAAAAATGAAAGGATCAATCCTCCAATAGCATCTCTCAATAACCATCCAGACCCCACCCTCACAATGCCAACACCAGGAGAAGCTTCCTAAAGACAAAAACAAAATCCTCAAAGGAAGGAATCAAGCAAAATCCCTAGCAAGCCATAACAAAAAGGCACACAAACAAAAGGAAGCTAGTAATCATTAAGGGAAGAAAAGTCAGGACACTAAATTAATCACAGCACAAGGCAAAAAAACTTGGGAGGCTTTACTCTCTGTCCCCAGATATGCGGGATTAGTCCCAGGCAGACCAAAGGCTACAAAAACCCAACAACATTTCAGGGACATCCCACCTGACAATAATTCCCAAACTACTTCACAATTAGTCCAAATGGCAAATGGCAATCCCAGCGGGAGTGCAGGTCCATCTCAGAGCTGACAGGTAAGAACCCGGCCTCTCCTCCCCAGCACCCAGCATCAGCAAAAATGTCCACAGTCAGGAAAAAGACATACATGAAACTCACAGAAAGAATGAGAAACCCAAAAGCAAAAGCCAGCCCCCTCAATCCTAATGCCCAATACATAAAATGCCCCACAAGGTGGCGTGCAGCAACAGTGAGGGTCCCTCTCCCATAAAGACAGCATCAGTGTTCCTATCCTGGATGTGCATAGCCCCATAAGTGACAGCTACACTGGTCCTGGCTACTGGAAAAGGATCATCATGGCAGCTATGGAAAGGAATAAATGGGACTAGCTAAACACTGGATCCACAGTTCATTGTTAAGGGGACCTCCTAACTCCTGGTCCTGGTTGTTTTCACTGCTGCAGTCACCAGGAGCCCTTGGCCAGGGGGAAGCAGGTCCCACCTCTAAACCTGGTGGAAAGCCCAAAACCCTTCATACCATACCCCACTCGGGCATTATAGATAACAGAGCTTGCCTCTAAATATATGTTCGACTCATTACAAATAGTGCATTATGCTCAAGGATGGACCCCACATGGTTAGAATGGCTGGAGCCATGTCCAGACTCCAAACCTCAATTACAGAACCACATGGTTGTAAGGGGGTCCTCTCCAGACTCTTGTTCCAGTTATATTTCTCGGATATGCAGGAGGACACGGAAGGACTGGAGATGACCAGACTCAGGCTCAGCTGCAACGCAGATGACTGGATGACTCAGGCTGACCAAGTTCGCAGAACCCTCCAAAGGGCCTCCTTAGAACAGACAACTGTGACACACCAGTGCCACGGCCTCTGGCTCATAGAAACCAAAAAGTGTATAGTCATCCCAAAGCTAAAAACAGAAAGTGTACAAAAATCTGGTGGCAAATGAAATCCATAAAATTAGAAAGAAGAGTAAGGACCTGGGGACCCAAGTTGATAGCAATACTCTCATTTGACAACCATTGGGCCAAAGTGGTGAGAAAGACATTTATATAGCCCACCTAATCATAAAGGAGTTCACATCTAGATCAGGATTCACATCCACTCTTTGCCTCTTCCTCACCTTTACTCCCCCTCAATCTTGCCATGAATTTTCCCTTTTTGGGATGTACCTGCCCAGCTACTGGAAAAAGACCCCAAAGGGTGACCACCCCAAAAGAGGATCAAAGGGCTCAAACAGATGCCATATGCTGCCAGTTAAAAGCCCAGCTCTGTATTCAGTGCTCTATGTTCAGGAGGAAGCATGTGCCTGGCGGTATCTGACGTAGTCCGCCCAGCCATGTCCACATTAATGGACATGCTGCATATCAAAAAAGCAAATCCATGTGGCCTTTCGAGAACGAACCGAGACTTGAACCTCAGCACTGAAATAAATAGGACATGCTGGAGGGACAGATTCATAACCCAGAGGCTCCCCTACTCTGGAATAAAACTTCAGTCCAGGTTAGGCAGAGTCCCTCATTGACTCAGGAGTGGAGAATCTGAGGATGGGTTGGAGGATAGAGCCCTGCAAACCGTAGGTTAGATTGTGTCACTGTTACTAACTTCTCGAAAAGCTAATAAAAAAAAAGAATTTAGAAAACAAAATAAAAATGGTAAAGAAAATTCAAAACAGACTTGGCTTGCTTATAAATGCCCTAGGGCAGATAGCCTAGTATGAACCTATGAACCTATGAACCTATGATCCAAATCCTCTACTCACCACTGTAACTCCCTACATGCTCTAAATTGGTTGGAACTCCCAGGCTACTTAAATTTAATTCAACTAACTACAGCACACAAGCTGATTTTCAAACCTTCTAACTGTCCATCACTCTCCTCTTCCCTAAAACTTCACCAGCCACATAGAACACTTAGATCCACAAATCAGAACCTCGTAGAACTTTACAAGCCTTTACATGCACCAGGGCAACTTCTACTATCATTCTCCCTTGCCAGATTATGGAACTCTCCCCCCACATTAGAACCACCCCAAACCTACCCTCCTTTAAAACCCTACTCTACTCTCACCTATCCTCCCTTTGGGAATGCTCCTGTACTCATCCTATCTGATTCCTGACACCTATCCCTACTCTATCCTACTCACAATCACTGCCACAGTTTCAATTCCTCTCTCTAAAATTCTTTTGCCTAAATACATATAGTTGTATTAATTGAACATGAATGTATTGTTTTTGTAAATATCTTAATTGTATTGTATTAAATGATCATGAATCTATTGTTTTTGAAAATATCTTATAAGTGATTGACTCACCTCATACATTTCAAGATATGTAAAATTTTGTCCTTCTGTATATTGAATGTTAAACTGTTGTTCTTAAATGCTGTACTAATACATTGTATATTATCTTTCTGTATGGAGCTTTTCTCCTCGGGCCTCCATTGAAAACGGGCTACCTTGACCGAATGGAATTTCCCGGTTAACAAACTGAAATAAATAATAATAATATAATAAATACACATAGGGACAGCCTCTCATAGCTAAGCTGTTAAATAATTTCAAAATAACCAGTTCAAATAACAGAACAGTTCTAGTGCATAGAAATCAAATGAGAGTAATCAAATGTTGCAAATCCAGAAAGTGCACATTCCCAGTAAGCATGTTACCTGCAACTGGCAGGAAAACATCATTCTGCATTGATATTGATCTGTGATAGGAATGGTGGACATTATTGGAAAGTTTTTGAGATTTCATGCTCAAAGACTGGTTGTCCAGGAGTTCAATTTGTTTTTTGGACTTCTAGTGAATGAACTGTGTTAGTTAGCCATGGTGGTACGGCGGTAGCATTGTTACCTCACAGCAAGAAGTTCTCCCGTTTGATTCTTGGCTTGGCTTGGGAGTGCCTTCTGTGTGGAGTCTGCATGTCCTCCCCGTGGTTGGGTAGCATTTAAAAGACATGTATGTGTAAATGGGTGTGCCTTCGTTGAAGGTTGGGCATTGAGCTGGCACCTCGGCATTTCGTAAAAATCTACTGCCAATCCTTAGTGGACCGGAGTTCCGCTGTGGTGACCCCTTACCGGGAAAAAGCCAAAAGACAAACAACAGTGAATGAACATGGGCCCAAGTTGTTGTAGAGGGACTGTCATAGCTTGGATTAGAAGGTAGAGACATGGAATAGTCTGCCCAAGCCTCTGACCAGTGCTACAGGTATCCCCCACACTGGCGAACAATGTAGGAATCACTACAGAGACCTCAGGATGAAGAGAGATACCCTCAACGATTAGATCGAGGAATGTAGGACTGGGGGCACCCCTCAGATGTGTAAGTATCACTTATAGAGACTACTTGTCAGAGTTAAAAGGTGGATAGAGTCAGGATTGGTACGCTTAATGGTATTCACTTCTGTTGTGTTTTCTCCACAGCTGTCAAAGACCAGGAACTGAATGTGCAAAGCCATGGCACTAGATTGGCATGGATGCGAGATGCATGTAGTATATATGCATCCCAACAGTGGGGTTGTTTTCGAATTAAAAGTTATTATGCATTTATTTATTACTTATGCAGTTGTAGCAAATTGAGCATTAATTTCTTAACTTTAATAGGGAAGTATGCATGCATTACTCTGGAGGGCAAAACAACAGTTCATTATTACAAAGGTTGTGCCTTCAAAATCCACACTTCCCAAGTATACAGTACTGTTAAGGTTTCATCGATATTACAATATAACATCAGAGCTGCAATGCAGTGTCACACTGGCTTGCTGAAAACTGCAATCAGTATATCTGGACCACACATATGTGCAATGTATGCACACATCAAGGATTGCTTACTGCAAACTGTAATATATTATGCATCTTTTAGGAGCTGGATAGTCTTAACAGCAAACAGAGATATGTTAGGAGTTGATACTGTTAAAAACAAAGTTAACAGAATAGAGTCATCTACTTGTATCAATGCTTTGTATGTCACATATGAAGTTACTAATGTTCTCCCGTTTTTCTCACCCAAACCATTTTCTGTCTCTTTTTTTATTTTTTATTTTTTTTTGTTTATTTTTATTATTTTTTGTTTTTCCCACAGCACAGCTGGGTAGGACTGTCAAATGGGTTACACCTGCTCCCATTCCACCGGATACAGCACCGCTGCTCAGCACGTCTGCTGCAGAACCTTGTAGCACCCCGTCTGCTGCCATTGCACTACCCATCCCTTCAGGTAGTTTTACTTCAGAGAATAGGCATGTGGCTCCCTCAGGGAGCAGTGGTGGAGGCAGTGAATTTATCACTTATGAGGAACTGCCAGGGATGGTGTATAGGACTGTGTGCTGCACTGTTGGTGCATGCCTACACTAGATGGAGACACTGCATTCCATCATTGTATTAAATAACACAAGTAGTCACAGACATTAGACACTGCAGCCATTAGTGCAGTGCAGTGACACTGATGACAGTCCACTGGTTGAAGACTCAATTTTCACTGTCACCCAACTTGACATCTATGGGTTTCTGATGTCCTCACCCTGACCTCAACCGTGGTGTTCATCCACCTCATGTGTCCTTCTCCAGCCCTCTT
Source organism: Protopterus annectens (assembly GCF_019279795.1). Taxonomy (NCBI): domain Eukaryota; kingdom Metazoa; phylum Chordata; order Ceratodontiformes; family Protopteridae; genus Protopterus; species Protopterus annectens. The sequence continues at coordinate 1,464,236,259 of NC_056743.1, forward strand.
TTCTAGTTTGTCTTGTCTGTCTGCAATTGCTTCCTTAGATGCCCAACTTACCACACCCAGACATTCCTACAGCCCTTCCTCAACATTCCTCTCTCTCTCTCTCAAAAAACAAATGGGCACCTGCCCCAAAATATATATATATATATATATATATATATATATATATATATATATATATATATATATTGTCCCATACATAGTCTCCATTCATTTCTGCCCAGTGCTCAGAATGTCAAAGTAAAAAAATTGAATGAAGCATGGGTAAATGGCGGGAGTAGTTATGACTCTCTTAATGTAGCCAAATGCCTCATCATCTAATTAGTGACAAGCATGAATGGATGAATGAGATTCTCACTGTCCCTACCTACAATCTAGCAAAACCACAGCCAAGGGAATGGGCTTGGCAGAATCAGCGGGGAAAGAAGACCCTGTTGAACTTGACTCTAGTCTGGCACTATGACACATGATTTAGTCCAATTCCCTATGCAACAGATTGTGTTGTTGTCACCCCTCTCTCTGGAGGTGACAGTCTAAATTCAGCAAAAATTGTGCATATATGTTCATGTTTTATTCTTGAAGAAATGGATAGCTATGGTTCTTTCCTACATCCTTCCTGCACATTTCTGCCTTGCTTTCATTTTGTTCTCCCCTGTGCTTGCTCCACATTTCACCACTTTCCTGTCTTTTCCATTTCTTTTCTTTAAAGCATAATTATGCAATGGTAAGCATCATGTACTAATTCACAGCTCAGACAAAACCAATTCTAAGCATTATATAGCTGGATTAGAAACCAGTACTGTCTAGCCATATTTTAGACATGCCATACCAACTTTGACACTTCAGAAATTGTATTTACATGTAAAAATTATTTGAAATTGCGTTTGGATTGATTTGCGTGCTGGGCAGCGCCGGTTAGCTACGGTTAAATTATTCTCGGCTCCACTAAGTCTCCTCTTAAGTTTTTCCCATGAAGCTAATCTAACTCTCAACCTAAGCACTTAAAAAGCATCCTATAGCCCAGCACTTGCTCAGACCTAAAAGCAAGCACTAATATACTCTGACATTTGATTGCCCAGCAGGGCAAGGCTCTTTATTCATCACTCACCAACCAAGTGACTAGGCAGCTCACCCTACTATTCAGGCATGACCAAAGGGCAATTTCAGGTGTACTCTCTCTGGGTATCCTGAGGCAATGTTCCAACTGCCTCATGTACACAGACAACCCTCTCTACCTACCACAAAACACTAACATATGTGAGAGATGCAATTCTACAGCCAAACTAGAGGCTAAGCTGTCTCCACCCAAGACTGGAGCAGACAGTGAAGAGGAGAAGGTTAACACATGCACCACACCTCCATTCACACATAGACCTACTAAACCAGCACTGGCAAAAAATACACATAAGTACACAAAATCATACTCAGAGGCTCTAAATAAAAACCTGCAAAAGCATCAGAGTCCTCCAAAGCAGACACCCAAATAATCTGCACCTCCCGTCACAAACCAGACAACACATAAAACACAAAATCAGTGTGCCGCACAAATACAGCCCTTAAGGCAAAATAATATACCTAACACACTACTAATAGGTGAATTTATAGTCAGGCACACTGATGTCCCACTCACTAGGCTGGGCAAGCAGAAAGTTACTGTTAGCTGCCTGTTGGGAGCCAGAATCTGCCACATAGCACAAGCACTCAGGTCACTCCAGAACAAGTACAAATATGACTCTGTCATTGTTCATGTTGGTGTGAATGACCTGAGATGTACCTCCCTGGACTACATGAAAATAGACATGGAAGAGCTCTCTGATCATATTGCCCAGGCTGGTATAACCCTGTGTAGCATCCTGCGCTCACCAACAATGATACCTCAGTATAAAGAAAAAATGATCAATTTCAAAAATTGGCTAAGCTTCTGGTGTCATTCAAAAGGGATCCGGTGTCTGTCAGCCTGTGACGACATGCTCGACAAGCCACGTTGCTTCACAAGAGACAGCTTGCACCTGTCACCCCTGGGCTTTCGAATACTGGCCAAGGCTCTAGCTGCCCCCATAGTGCCTTTTTTAGGCAAGGCTCAAAAGTCAAACCCATCTCCATAAACACCACAATTAACAAAAAACTGAGGGTTATGCTACTCAATGCCAGGAGTTTAAATCCCAAAATGCACACATTCAAAGCACTCCTCAGTATGGAGAACATCGACATCTGTGCAGTAACTGAAACCTGGTTCAAGGCTCCAAAGAGCACCCGAGCACTACTGGGCTACAACTTATACCACACGTTTCAGCCACAGAACATGGACAGAAACACAAAAAGAGGGGGTGTATCCATATTCATCAAGGATACCTACACCTCCAGGTTAGTAGACCAGCATGATACCTCTGAGATCATCCATGTGCAACTAACATCAGGCAAATCTGTGATGCAAATTGTGGCCTGCTACAGATCACCCTCCATGAGCCAGGACCACCACTCCACCTTTCTGGAGACACTGGAAAACATGAAGGTCCTACCGAACACCCTGATATCGGGTGATTTCAATTACCCTACCATTTACTGGGAAAACTACTCGAGTACAAACTCCCAGGCCCAGCACTTCCAGGAATGCATCAACTCAAATGCCCTGGATCAGCTGGTAAACTCCCCTACCAGAGGTGAAAACATATTGGACCTGGTCATCACCAACATGGGTGACAAGTGTTCCACACCAGAGGTCAACCTGTCACTGGTTAGATCAGAACATAAACTAATCACTCTGGATGTCCACACCCCACCACTGCCCCCAGCTGAGGAAACAATAGTAAAAAACTTTTCTAAAGCAAACTTCACATTACTTAAAACAGAGGAAGTAAGTTTCGCAGCACCCACGCTAAAATATAACACTGCCCAAGATGCATAAACCTTTACAAATGCACTCTATGAGCACCTACAAGGATGCATGGATCATTCCATCCTTAGCAAAATGAAGACTCACTCCTCTAAGAGAAGGAAACCAGTCTGGTGAACCCCTTCCATAAACAGGCTATACAACAGAAGGAGGAAACTAGTTAAAAAAAAAAGCAAATCCCAAGAAGCAAAGACATCCCCGATCAGTACCAGTAAGAAACTAAGGTCCCTCATAAAATCATCCAAGGCTAAATTCGAAAGAAGAATAGCCAAGGATTCAAAAGATAACCATGCAGCTTTCTTTAGCTATATTAAGAATCTAAGTGGCAACTCACAGATATGCACTGAACTAGTACAAAACAGCACAAAATATACTGAACCTACTGATATTACCGACATCCTGGCAGATAGAGTCAGTGCAAACTTCACCCCCTCTCTCCCCTAAATAGGGCCCACAACAATATTGGAAAAGTGTAGTGTACCAGAAATCACAGATGCACAGGTGAAAACAGCCCTTTCAAAAGCCAAAAACACAGTGTCAGTGGGGCCAGATGGTGTCCCAGGCTGCGTCTTGCACAAACTACAGAACGGACTAACCCCCCCACCTAAACACGCTGTTCAACCTCAGCCTTTCCACAGGCTACATGCCCATAAAATGGTGCACAGCAACAGTTATTCCACTCCACAAAGGAGGGGTCACAACTGACCCTGGTAACTATCAACCCATAAGTCTGACTAGCCTGGTCAGCAAGGCGATGGAGTGCATCATCATGGAACTCATTAACAAAAACATTGGGAACCTCCAAACACTTGATCTGACCCAGTTCAGCATTGTTAAGGGAAAATCATGCCTACTAAACCTGGTATACTTGTTAAAGACAGTCAACAAGGCCATAGATGAGAGAAAGGTGGTTCACACAGCTTACCTTGACCTCGCCAAGGTTTTGGCACCATTTCCCACTTGGGTATTACAGAAAACTTCACCAGCCTGAACATAAACCCCTACGTCATGAGATGGGTTGCCAAGTGGCTCACAGACAGAACTCACACGGTATGAATAGCGGGCTCCAGGTCCGACTCTAAACCAGTCACAAGTGGTGTCCCGCAAGGCTCTGTCTTGGGACCCCTACTGTTCGGCATATACTTTTCAGAAGTACAGGCAAACACAGGAGGACTATGGCTAACCAGGTTCACAAATGACTGCAAACTGGGAGCCATAACTGACTCTCCGGCTGATACAGACATCCTCCAATAGGGCCTTACTGAGACAGACACTTGGTGTCAAAGTCATGGCCTCAAGCTAAATGCCAAAAAATGCATAGTCATCCCGTTTGGGAAAAACAAAACACCCACGAATTACCACATAGGTGGCAGCTCCCTTAATACAGAAGAGGTAATAAGAGATCTGGGGATTAGGTAGATAGTAATCTCTCCTTTGACAATCATTTTTCCAAAGTAGTTAGGAAATCCTTCTATGTGGCCAGTCTAATTACGGAAGGGTTTGCATCTAGAAATAAAGAGGTTATAGTGCACCTCTACTCATTACTCATCAGACCCATCATAGAGTACAATGCCCCATTTGGGATGTACCTCACAAGACACTTCCAACAGCTGTAAAGACCACAAAAGTACCTCATCAAGAGGATTACTGGCCTCAAACATATGTCCTATGCAGCCCAACTGAAAAAACTCTGGCTGTACTCACTGGCATATCGCTTACTCAGAGTTCATCTCTGCCTGACTTATAAAGCCATGTCCAACTTAGAATAGATGGACATGCTCCACCTAAGGAAATCCAAGTCACTGCGAGCCACGAGCTCTAGTGAGCTAAACCTCGTCACAACAATAAATAGAACATGCTGGATGGATAAATTCCTGTCACAGAGACTCCCCATGCTTTGGAACAAAATTCTAAACTACATTAGGCAGAGCCCCTCATTAACATTCTTCAAGAGAAACCTTGACGAGTGGATGGGTAACAGAAAATACACCCCTGGGATCACTTCATTGACTCTGCTTGACAGAGGATCAGTTAATCAATGGGGCGGCAAAAGCTGACACACTCTGGCTAGGCTTATAAATGCCCTCAGGCAGATAGCCTAGTACCTACCTATGAACCTTTGAAACTGTTACATGCATCTGGATTTGAACCATCAACAACATCTGAATAAACAAATACATGCATTATTGCATTAACAAGTAGTGCTACTATCTCAGTTGATTAGCAGGTGTAATTAGTTTACAAATGTGTATTATACTTTAAATATATCTACATATATTGCTGGTGTTTACCATTGCTTCTCATTGCTGTGCATCCTTGACAATCTAGTGCCATGGGTGCACGCCATCATGCAATAACTATTTAAAGAAAGGAAATTGGGAAGATAGGAAATGGTTAAATGGGGAGCAAGCAGGGGGAAGGACAAAGCAAAAGCAAGGCAGAAATGTGCAGAAAGGATGTAGGAAAAACATAGCTATCCATTTCTTCCAGAATAAAACATGAACATATATGCACAAATGTTGCTGAATTTGAACTGTCACCTCTAGAGAGTGGGGTGACCACAACAAAATATGTTGTATAGAGAATTGGAAAGAAATGTGTGTCATGAAGCCACATGTGCGAAATGGAGAGCTATGTATGGGGCAATTTTTTTGTGGGACAGATGCCCCTTTTTCAGAGGGAGAGGAATGTTGGGGAATGGCTGTAGGAATGTGCATGTGAGGTATGTTGAGCAGATGATGAAGCAATTGCAAACAGACAAGACAAACAGAACAAGAGAGAGGGATGGTGAAGGACACATGAGGTGGGTAAAGACCATGGATGAGGAAAGGGTGGGAAATCTCAGTCCTCTGCACACAGAGGTGATTGACAGTGAGAATCTAGTCCTCACCCAGTGGACTGTCATCACTGGCACCACACTGCACCTCTTTCTGCAGTGTCCAATGTCTGCACCTCCTAGGGGTGCTCTGCACAAGGATGGAGAGTAGGTGCTCCATCCAGTGTAGGTGTGCATCAACAGTGTGGTGCACAATCCTATGCACCATCCCTGGCAGCTCATCACAGGTGGTAAACTCACCCCCTCCGCAACTGCTTCAGGAGGGAACCACAGGCCTATCCTCTGGTGCAGAACTATCTGAGTGGCTGGGTAGTACAGGTGTGGTAGAAGGGGTGGAACCAGGTTCTGCACCAGATTTTCTGGGCAGAAGTGTTGTAGCCAGTGGAGTGGGGGCAGGTGGATCCCATGTGACAGTCCTACTCCACTGTGCTGTGGGAAAAACAAAAACATACAGAAATATAAAAAGAGAGAAAGAGAGAAAAAGGTTGGAGTGAGAGAAAAAAGGGAGCACATTTTTGACCTCATATGTGACATGCAACACATTGATACTATTATTCAACTCTATTCTTTTACCTTTAATTTTAATACTATAAACTCTTAACAAGTTTCTTCCTTACTTTTAAGACTACCCAGTTTATTACAGAGGCACACTATAGTACAGATTGTAGCCACCAATCCTTGATGTGTGCATATATTGCACATATGTGTGTTCTAATTATACTGATTACAGTTTACAGAAGGTTATCTGTGCCACTGGTATAGAGGTATGAAATTATATTCCAAAAATGATGAAAACCTAATAGTACCATATATTTGGGAAGTGTGTTTTTGAAACCACAACTGATGACTACACTAAAGTACTGGACTGTTCTTTTGTCCTACAGACTTCTACATGCTTACTTTCCTTTTACAGTTTACAGATGTATGATCACAGTTATTTGAAAATATGGCACCATTGCTTTGTGCTACAGATTAAGGCATGCATAGTTTATTTTAGAGATGGAATATACATGCTCAATTTTATACAACTGTAATAAAAACAGTTAAGAGATCCTTAACTTTTAATGCTATGAAATTACTATTCAAATTATTATTATTATTATTATTAATTATTATTATTATTATTATTAAAATACTATTGAGACAATACTGTTCTGATGTATGCATACCACATGCTTTTCACATCCTTACTAGAAGTGCAAAATGGGTCTGAGCATTCAAGGCCCATTCTTCAGTAGCCATAGAAACAAAACAGAATAGAACAGAAAGCCATTATGAATACTAGTCTTGACTAAATTCATCTTTTAATTCTTACAATTACTGACTGAAATTTATACTTACACATATGTTGGGTATTCCCTGGCTAAAATTTCTGAATCTGTAGGACAAGGTAATCTTGCTTCCTCCTCCAGAAGCCATCAAAATGAATGTCTGCATTGCTTGCCAGTGTGGGTATAACTGTCACACTAGTTAAGGCCCTGTCAATACTATTCCAGACTTCTGATTTATATTCTGAGCCTGAATAGTTCCACTGCAGTAACTGGGTCCCATGCTCCTTAACTAGGAGTCCAGCAAAAAATTGGATTCCTGGACACCCCAATGCTGTACCCAAAAGTGCACACCCTGTGCAGCAACTCCTGACATGCCTGCCATAGCTCAAGTTCAATGTATAATGAGCATTTTCTACCAATTGCATTTTTTATGCTGCTATTTTCATGGCTATCACATGTATTGCGCTTACTGAGAGTGAGCACATTTTGGTTTTGCAAGATTTGAAAATGTTGAGCATTGCTTACCATCATGCTAACAGAGTAGGAGAGTGTGGGAAATGCTGGGCACCGTGTCTGTGCGATGTTAAGCGATGAGCAACAGTGGCGGCCAATGCAATGCAATTTCTTTTTTTTTCAATAATTTTTCTTTTTCTTTTAACATTAATAAATGTCACAGATAAAAACCATCTTACAGCATGACTATATATATACATATATATATATATATATATATATATATATATATATATATATATATATATATATATATATATGTATGTTATACATTGAGGTCAATACCACAGGATATAGGTCGTACAACATATATATTTACACTATGTACATAGATGCTTTCACTGTTAATTCAACAGTTATGCAGACAGTATATACATTCATAATATCTAAATTATTCTTTAATATCTGAACTTATATGTGTTCTTCGGTTTCATTAGAGTGTATTTCTAAGTTGCTTTGTGATGAATTATTCTAATATGATATTAAAGGTTTGTTCCCAAATTTCTCTGGATTTCATGTTTTTGTTTCTTTTATCTGTTACTATTTTATGAGCTAAAAGTTGTTGTATAGCTACTTGTTTAAAACCCTCCCAAGAGATATTTATCGTATCTAGCCATTTAAAAGCTATATACAGTTTCATTAGTAGGAAGATTGTTAAAAGTGTATTTGCTTGTTTTCTTGGTATGTTGGGTGGGAGAATGTGTAATAGAGTGAATTCCCAAGTTAATGTTGATGTTTGATAACCCATTTTTTTTTTGTAATGGTACCTTGAGAGAGTTCCAGAGTTTATAGACACATTTACAGCTCCAAAATACATGGATTAAGTCAGCTATCTGGTCCTTACAGTGAGGGCAGAAAGGTGATTTTGATGTATCAAATTTGTGTAGGATTTCAGGTGTAAAATATGCATTGCTATTGATCATGAGCTGAGTGTATTCTAACTTTTTGAGGGGTATAATCTTCATTGTTAGATTGATTGCCTGGCTTACTTGCTGATCATCTATGGATGGTTTAATTTTTCTCTGGTAGTTAGAGAAGAGGAGGTCTTTCAGGTATTTGATTTCATTTATCATTTTATATGAATTAGTAATAGTTTTCTTTGTTGTGATAATAGTTTTCCAAAACCTGCTACACGTTTCTATGTCACTATTGGTCATAGTAGCATTTTGGAGGTAACTGGAACACCATTCCTTGATTTGTCTTAGGATTAGTATGTGTGATTTAGGGAGGGTTAAGTTGATTGTCATTTCTTGTATTGAGCAGTTAAGGTAAGGATAAATATCTTGGATTGTTTTATCTTTCAGTCTGGGAAAAGGGACTAAGTCCAGCATCTTATTGCTTATTTTTAAATTTGGGTTTTTATGAAGGGGTTGTAGTATTGTCATGGCTTGTCCAAGGTTCAAGAATTGAAAGAGTTTTTGTGCTAAGTTGATAGAATGTTTTAAGGGTTTATATTTTTTTTGCTTCAGGAATTGAAGTGCTTTGGGATTGAAACCTAGAGCTTTAATATATCTATAATAGATTGTCACCTAAAGAGGAGACCAATTTTCCATTGACGGGTTATGTTCAGCTATTCTTAATATTCTGTTAGTGTTAATGATCGAGTAGTACATTTTAAAATCTGGTAAATTTAGGAGATTCTGGGGATTTTTTTGGGGTTCCCATATAAATTTTGCTAGGAAGGTATGAATTTGTTTGAAGAATTTATTATGTATTATTGTCTATGATGTCATGAATATATACATTAGTCTAGGTAAAATGTTCATTTTGATTATTGATACTTTGGCCAAGAATGATAGTTTTAGGTTGTTCCATCTTTTACAGTTTTGCATTATGTTTTGCCATTTAAGGTTTACGTTGTGTTGGTAGAAGTCTTTGCTATTCTGGAAAAAGATGATTCACAGGTATTTAGTTTCTTCTTTTATTTTTATTGTGTTTAACAATGGTATTAGTGATATGAGTTTGGTGTTTTTATGGGGAAATATTAGTTTTATTGAGGTTTAGTTTGTAGTTAGACATAGTCGAGAAATTTTCAATTGCAGCTATTATTTTGTTTATATCTGAATTTGGTGTAGTGCAGTATATGTTCAGATCATCCGCAAATGCAGTGAGGTATATTTTGAAGTTGTGTGTTGATGGAGGATTGTGGTATGTGTTTTGTTTAATGTATAGAAAGAGTGGTTCTAGGTATAGGTTAAACAGGAAGGGTAATATTGGGCATCCTTGTCTTGTTCCATTTTTTATTAGAATCCTATTTGACCAAGTTTTATTTATATATAGAGATGTCTATGGGTTGCCCTAGACAGTTTGGATGATCTGAATGAAGTTATTGGGTATATTAAAGTAGGGTAGTGTTTGGAATAAGAATTCTAGGTTAACCCTATCAAATGCCCTGTGGGCATCCACTACCATTATGTAGATGTTGATATTGTATCGGTTACCATAGGATATTAGTGCATCTAATGTTAATATATTGTCACTAGTCTGGTTATGTGGTGTAAAACTTAATTGTTCTGGGCAGATGATTTTCTCTCTCAGATTTTTCATTCTGTTTGAAAGTATAGAGGTAAATATTTTAGAATCTATATTTTAAGAGGGAGATGGGTCTGTAGCTCTCTGGGTTTTTTGGGGTCTGTGTGTTCTTTTAATATAAAGATGGTTTTAGAGGCATTAAAGTGGATATCATTTATTTTATAGTTTATTATGTAATTCAGTGTATAGTAAAGTAGTTTGGCTATCAAGGGGGAAAATGCTTTGTAAAATTCTGATGGGAGTCCATCCGGACCCGGAGCCTTATGTGCTTTTAAGTGTTTCATTGTTGTAATGATTTCACTGATGGACATCGGTTCAGTTAGTTTTTTTTTGTTGCTCTAAATTTAGTTTAGGGAATTTCATTTTTTGAAAGAAAAGAGTTCTATCTTCCTTTGAGGTTTGTGAACAATGCAATTTCTAGATTATTAGGTATACAAGCACTTGTGTAAATATGCTAGTGAAATGTACCATGTATATGTTACTCATACACTTACAGCTATTATCAGAAGAAGGCTGAGAAAACAGTTGTGTATGCTGCACTTCATTCCTATAATCTCACAACAGTGAACCAAATGTGCATACCCCCGACTAGAACTCCGGACCATATGCACTCTACACCTACACTTAACACCTGCTGTCATGGGATTAGTGAGATGATATCTGCTATCTTAGTAGTTATTGCAAAGTTCTCTCTGTTAATCGTAGCGCAGCACCACTTATCATGTTGGAGCAATGTACAATATTCTTAAATGAATGCATCCGGTTTATATGCATGGCTGTCTACAACATGGGTGGTCCACTCCTCCAGTTCGTATGCTGCTACACTTCATGCAAACATCTCGCAAATACCGGCATAGATATATATATATATATATATATATATATATATATATATATATATATATATATATATATATATATATATATAAATATATATATATATATATATATATATATATATATATATATATATATTTATATATATATATATATATATATATGAAGAAGAAGAAGAAATTAAACACAGAAGGAAGACATTTCACAGTTTTGCAGAATGTTTAGATATTTACATCATATTTTTGGCCTGTTCATAGGTTCATAGGTTCATACTAGGCTATCTGCCCTAGGGCATTTATAAGCCTAGCCAGAGTGTGTGTGGCTTTCGCCACCCCTTGCAGTGAGAATACTGTGCCCATTTAGGGTTTAGTTTACTGAGCCTCGGTCTAGTAGTGACACAGAGATGACCCCCGGGGTAAACCTATGATCTCCCATCCACTCTTCAAGATTTCTCTTGAAGAGAGTCAGTGAGGGGCTCTGCCTAACATGGACTGGGATTTTGTTCCAGAGTCTAGGGAGCCTCTGGGTTAAGAATCTGTCCCTCCAGCACATCCTATTTGTTTCTGTGTTGTGGTTCAAAGCTCTCGCTCTCGTGGCTCTGGTGGATTTGGATTTTCTGAGGTGGAGCATGTCCATTAATTCCGGATTGGACATGGCCCTGTACATCAGGCATAGATCGCCTCTGAGTAGGTGGTATGAGACTGAACAGAGCTGGAGTTTCTTCAGCTGGGCAGCATATGACATATGTTTGAGACCCTTGATCCTCTTGGTGAGGTACTTTTGGGGTCTTTCTAACTGCTGCAGATGTCGGGTAAGGTACATCCCAAATGGGGAATTGTACTCCATTATGGGCCTGATAAGGGAGAAGTATATGGGCACAATGACCTCTCTAGATCTAGATGTGAATCCTTTCATGATAAGGTGGGAAATATAGAAGGTCTTCCTAACCACTTTGGCAATGTGAGTGTCAAATGAGAGGTTACTGTCAACTTGGGTCCCTAGGTCCCTGATTACTTCTTCTGTACTTAATGGATTACCACCTATGTGGTAATTTGTGGGTACTTTGTTTTTCCCAAAGGGTATCACTATACATTTTTTGGCGTTCAGTTTAAGGCCATGGCTCTGGCACCAGTTGTCCATTTCTATGAGGCCTTTCTGAAGGATGCTTGTGTCCGCTGGAGTATCAATTATGGCACCCAGTTTGCAGTCATCTGGGAACTTTGTCAGCTACAATCCTCCTATGTTAGCTTGCACCTCAGAAAAATAAATGCCGAACAAGAGGGGTCCCAGGACCGAGCCCTGTGGGACACCGCTTGTGACTGGCTTAGAGTCTGACATGGCTCCAGCAATTCTGACCTTGTGGCTTCTGTCCTTGAGACAGTTTGCAACCCATCTTATGACATATGGATTTATATTTACGCTGGTGAGCTTGTCTATGATGCCCGAGTGGGGTATTGTGTCGAAGGCTTTTGCAAGGTTAAGGTAGGCTGTGTGAACCGCCTTACCCTCATCAATGGCCTTAGTGACTGTCTCAAAAAAGTCGACCAGATTCAAAAGGCAGGATCTGCCCTTGACAAAGCCAAATTGGGTAGGATCCAGTGTCTGTAGGTCCCCAATGTCTTTGTTTATAAGTTCTATAATGATCCTCTCCATAGCTTTGCAGACCAGGCTCGTCAAGCTTATGGGGCAGTAATTTCCAGGGTCCATAGAAACACCTCCTTTGTGGAGTGAGACCACTGTTGCTGTACGCCATTCTTTGGGTACGTATCCTGTAGTAAGGCTAAGATTAAACAGCAGCCTTATGTGCGGGTTTAGTTCCTCTTGGAGTTCATGTAGCATGCAACCCGGGACACCGTCTGGTCCAATTGATGCAGTGTTTTTAGCTTTGGAGAGGGCGGCTCTCACCTGGGCATCTGAGATGTCAGGGAGGCTACACTCTGCTGGGATAGATATTTGTCCTTTTTTGGGGGGGGGGATTTGCACTGAACCCATCTGCCAGTATGTTGGCAATGTCTGTGGGTTCAGTGCATTTTTTCTCATTTTGGACTAACTCTGAGCATATCTGGGAGTTTCCACCCAGGTATCTAACATAACTAAAGAAGGCCTTGTGATTTTCTTTAGTGTCTTTTGCGATTTTTTCTCTCAAAGTTGGCCTTGGATGATTTTATGAGTGATCATAGTTTTTTGCTAGTACTGGTCAGAGATGCCTTCCCTTTTAGGGATTTTGCTCTGTCATGTAGTAGCTTCCTCCTCCTGTTGTAAAGCTTATTAATGGCTGGGGTCCACCAGACAGGACGCCTGCCTTTGGGGGAATGGGTCTTGGTTTTATTTGGGATTGCATGATCCATGCATTCTTGAAGGTGTCTGTAGAAAGCGTTTATAAAGGATTCAGCGGTATGGGCTGTGGTTTCCACTGGCCCAGGGGCTTTGAAGGATACCACTTCAGTCTTAAGAAGTGTGAAGTCAGCTTTTGAGAAATTCTTCACTGTGGTCTTCTGTGCTGGGGGTGGGGCGGGATGTGGATTTCCAGTGAGATTAATTTGTGGTCTGATCTTACCAATGAGGGGTATACTCCCGGTGTGGAGCATTGTCTCCCCATGTTTGTGATGATCAGGTCTAATATATTATCTCCTCTTGTGGGAGTGGTGACTAGTTGTTCCATCACATTTGAGTTTATGAATTCTAGGAACCTTTGGGCTAGGGTGTTGAGGCTTGAGTAATGCTCCCATTCTATGTTTGGGTGGTTGAAGTCCCCCAATATGATGGTATTTGGAGAGACATTCATACTCTCCGGTGTCTTCAGGAAGGCTGAGTGGGGTTCCTGAGTTTGAGAGGGTGGTCTGTAGCATGCTACAAACTGTAGGGCAGTTTTGCCTATGGTTAGTTGCACATGGATGGTCTCCGATGCTTCATGCGTTGCCACTAACCTGGAGGTGTGGGTATCTGATGAATATGGATACTTCCCCTCCTTTTGTGGTTCGGTCCAAGTTTTGGGGCCGAAAAGCATGATATGAGGTATAACCTGGTAGTGCTGGGGTGCTCTCGGGAGCCTTGAACCAGGTTTCAGTCACTGCATAGACATCAATGTTCTCCATACTGAGGAGGGCTTTGAGAGCGTGCATCTTGAGGTTTAGACTTCTGGCACTGAGCAGCATTACCCTTAGTTTTTTTTTTCACTTGTGTTTTCTAGGGAGGTGGGTTTGTCTTTTGAGCCTTGCCTAAAAAAGGCACTATGGGGGTGGCAAGAGCCTTGGCGAATATCCGGAAGCCCAGGGGTGACAGGTGCAAGCCATCCCTTGAGAAGCAGTGTGGCTTGTCAAGCATGTCATCCCAAGCAGACAGACATTGGATCCCCTTTGAATGAAACCAGTAATTAAGCCAATTGTTAAAGCTGATCATTTTGTCTTTGTACTGTGGCATCATTCTTGGTGAGGGTAAGATGCTGCTCAGGGTCAGGGTCATACCGGCCTTAGCTACATAATCAGAGAGCTCCTCTATGTCTCTTTTCATGTAGTCCAGGGAGGTACGTCTCTGGTCATTCACACCGGCATGGACAATGACCAAGTCCTATTTGTACTTGCTTTGGAGTGAACTGAGTGCTTGTGTTATGTGGCGGATTCTAGCACCCGACAGGCAGCTTACTGTAAGTTTTTACTTGTTCAGTCTGGTGAGCAGGATGTCATTGTGTCTGACTATGGAGTCACCTATTACAAGTGTATCAGGCATGTTGTTTGGCCTTAAGGGCTGTGACTGTTTGGCACACTGACTTTGTGAACTATGTGTTGCATGTGTTATGTGTTGAGGTAGTGGTTGCTTGGTTGCCTGCTTTGGAGGCCTCTGTTGTTTTGGTAGATTTTTATTTAGAGCCTCTGAGTATGTTTTGTGTGTTTATGTGTTTGGTTTGAAGTTGTGATAGGTCTATGTGAGACTGGGTTTGTGGTGTGTGTGATTACCTTCTCCTCCTGACTGGTTTTGCCAGTACTGAGTCGAGAGAGCTCAGCCTCTAGTTTGGCTATATAGTTCCATCTCTCACATATATTTGTATTTGTTGGGAGGAGGAGAGGGTTGTCTGTGTACTTGAGGCAGTTGTAACATTGTCTTAAGATTCCCAGATTCACCAGCTGAACTAGAGAGGATGCCAGTAATTGGTGCTTCGACATGCTAGAATAGTGTAAAGGATTGCTGTGTAACTGAGTCAGAAAGAACCTATAGGGAAATGGGTACTCAATGGTATTTTAGGTGGATGTAGTGCTTTCTTTTTGTTTAAGAATGCTTTACCTGTGTAAAATGCTTTTTGGAGCAAGTGCTGGGCTTTTCAGATAGAGAATAGACTGTTTAGATTGAAAGTAGAGTAGTTCCAAGGGAAAAACTGAAGAGTAGACTTAGCAGAGCCAGAAATAGTTTAAACTTGATTAACTGGCACTGCCCAATGCTACGCTATGCGCAACTTCATGCAAAATCGTGCTAAAGCGGGCTTTATAGCAGGGGGTTAGAAAGAGCAAGGAAATGGCCCAAAACGGCCAAAAAATTACAAGTTGCTGGGCTGGAACCACTCCTTTAGGGACAGATAGGCTGTTCAGTGCTCCCCACTCCCACTGGTGAACAAAGAAACTTTCCTCCTATCCAAAAAAGGATATGGAACAACACAGGAACTATGACACAGCCCAGAGATCAGCAGAATCTGAAGACTGGACTATTCTAGTTCAGTAAAAGTGGGAAAACAAGGATTTTTTTTTTGTTTTTTTTGTTTTTTTTTCATAAACAGATATAAAATAGATACAGTAACAAACAGTGAATGCTTTAAAATGGCTAGCGCACTTGAGTGTGTAGCCTACCAGTTAATTTAAGCAAAATAAAACAACTTTTAAAGTGCAAAACAGTTCAGAAGCAAACAGAAATACAGTAGATCAACTTGCAGAGCTAGATAAGTAATAAAATTTTGCTTTTTAGGTGAAATACAGCAGTCGAAAATAGAAAGCCAGAAAAATACTTATAAATCAATGGAAAGTCACTCTTCCACTCTCTGCTGCTTGTAGAACTCTGCAGGACACCACGAGGAGCTGGGCTGAGTCGTATACAAGCGCAAAAGCACGCTAAATCGGGCTTTATAGCAGGGGGTTAGAAAGAACTAGGAAATGGCCCAAAACGGCCAATAAACTACAAGTTGCTGGGCTGGAACCACTCCTTTAGGGACAGATAGGCTGCTCAGTGCTCCTCACTCCCACTGGTGAACAAAGCAGCTTTCCTCCTATCCAAATAAGGATATGGAACAACACAGGAACTATGACACAGCCCAGAGATCAGCAGAATCTGAAGACTGGACTATTCTAGTTCAGTAAAGGCGGGAAAACAAGGATTTGGTTTTTTTTTGTTTTTTTTTTCACAAACAGATATAAAATAGATACAGTAACAAACAGTGAATGCTTTAAAATGGCTAGCACACTTGAGTGTGTAGCCTACCAGTTAATTTAAGCAAAAAAAACAACTTTTAAAGTGCAAAACAGTTCAGAAGCAAACAGAAATACAGTAGATCAACTTGCAGAGCTAGATAAGTAATAAAATGTTGCTTTTTAGGTGAAATACAGCAGTCGAAAATAGAAAGCCAGAAAAATACTTATAATTCAATGGAAAGTCACTCTTCCACTTTCTGATGCTTGTAGAACTCTGCAGGACACCACGAAGAGCTGTGCTGAGTTGTATACAAGCGGAAAAGCTTGCTAAAGCAGGCTTTATAGCAGGGGGTTAGAAAGAGCAAGGAAATGGCCCAAAACGGCCAATAAACTACAAGTTGCTGGGCTAGAACCACTCCTTTAGGGACAGATAGGCTGCTCAGTGCTCCCCACTCCCACCGGTGAACAAAGAAGCTTTCCTCCTATCCAAATAAGGCTATGGAACAATACAGGAACTATGACACAGCCCAGAGATCAGCAGAATCTGAAGACTGGACTATTCTAGTTCAGTAAAGGCGGGGAAACAAGGATTTTTTTTTTTCACAAACAGATATAAAATAGATACAGTAACAAACAGTAAATGCCTTAAAACGGCTAGCACACTTGAATATGTAGCCTACCAGTTAATTTAAGCAAAAAAACAACTTTTAAAGTGCAAAACAGTTCAGATGCAAACAGAAATACAGTAAATCAACTTGCAGAGCTAGATAAGTAATACAATTTCACTTTTTAGGCGAAATACAGCAGTCAAAAATAGAAAGCCAGAAAAATATCCTTATAAAATTTGTGGTTTATTGTGAAATCACTGAAAATTGCAGTCAGTAAATATAACAACATAATATTTGCAGTCAATATATGACATACATATCTGTTCAGTACTTTATATCCTTCAGAAAATGTATGCTTGCCCTTTGTCCCACCATTAGTTTAGTGTTTGACCACATTACTGGCATTAAAAGGTTGTGTGGAATGATCCACATTCAGTATACAGGTCTCGCAGACAGCAACCCTGGGGCGAGCCATGAAACCTTGCTTATGAGTACCACACATCATTAATATTCCTAGCAAGAAGTTGTGTGATACCACACAATGAGCAGTATCACTTATGTAAATGCACTCCATGTAGGCACTGGAAGGGACCTGCACAGAGTTTATTGAAACCAGGAGGATATCAATAATGTCTTTTAATATGCATGTTTATTCTTGCTTATTGCAGATTTGTACATTTTTATGAAGAAATAAACACTCTTACCTGAGTTTCATTGCTTAATTGAAGGTTTCCATAGGAACACTGTCGATTACCTGGATCCTGTGATTCAAGACAGCATTGGCAGGACACACCTACAGATACACACAAATATCTAGCTTTTAATTTTATTAACTTATTAATATTATCATTTTGCATTTAACTAGGTTGTACTTAGGGACACAGAAAATAAAAACAGTCTAGAATACAAGTGTCCTTGCTAATGCATTATGACATATTTAAAGGGGTTGTATGTTTAGATACAAATTACAACAGAGTAACAGTAAATGTATTGAGAGGTGTAGTTAGCTACCCAATGTGTGCAGCATGTAGTATCTTATTACTCCAAAAATATACTATGTAAAGATATATTTACACACAGATGATGTTTTAACCAGAAGTGCTCCAAAATGTCTTAGATATCTACAATCCTAGACTAGATAACACATTTATTATAATTCTGCCATATTTTTAGCACACTTCCATTTATTTACTGGTTGACAAATTGAGTGATATGATTATGCAACCTGTACCCATTTCAACCACTGAGCATGACAGAATGGCATAGACAAATGTTTAATAAAAAAATGCACTGCATAGTTAAACATGGCAAAAATTTTGAAAACATTAATGCACAGTTGTGAAGCAAAATATATAAGATATTAAAAAGCTGAAATATATTCTAGTATGATGTATTTACAAAATTTTGCAAGACTTCATTTGCAATAAAGAAATATCTTTAAAAAAAATATCTGTCACACTGTCTTGAGAGAAAAATGCAAAGGTCAAAGAGACTAAAGAAATTTACATTACTATAAACAAATCAGAAAACAATTGTATTTCAGTGAGCAACAAATCAGTCTTCTAGAGGAAACATGCAAAAATCAGTCAAAATAATCAGGCGTAAAAGTACATTTTTATAGAAGGTTGTTACAGAGCAATGATAACATAATGAAGGATAAATCAGAGTAGGCCAGACTCAAGGGTGAACATAAGGAAGAAAGGCTGTATGTTCATACTCTTCTTTGTAAAACAATAAAGCAAATATTAGATGTACATGACAAAAAGAAAAAAAAAACTTCCGAAATGATTTATCACATGTTGATGTCATTTATTTAGGGAGGGTACTAAAAGGGAATGACTATTAGAGTCCATTTGTTTACTTACAAAAGCTGATTTGTGACAATAGGGAGCCCACAGGATCTATAGACTGTTTAGTCTTCAGGACAGTATCTAGTTTTGTTCCCAAGAATCTAAGATCGTTGACATTTCAAAAATGTTTATTCTGTGGGCCCTATGTGGGAGAGGGCATGCAACTAGACCATAGTTTGGATTGTGGCCTAAATAAAGTTATGTAACACAATCATCGTTGTTCTCTAAGATGTACAGAGTTTTTGTAAACTCTAACCATATGATTGTGTGTGGGGTGGGGTATTACCTGACCAATAAAAATTTATAGTAGCTGTTCTACTTTATACTTAATGGGCACTCCCCCAACTCACTTTAGGGTGCTGCAGTGGTGCTTCCTGTTGTGTTGGCTGTTGTGGCCATGCAAAATAACATATTATACAATGCCTACCCTAAAAACGTGCACACTGATTGGCCAGCCCAACCAGCGCCTAACGCGGTCGGTCGAAATCGTCCGGACTTTTGACTTTAATAGTATACTATCTCGCTATGTTAAAAGAGTTTAACATAGCGACACAGTTAAAAAAAGCCGGAGATTGCTTTTTTAAACTCTCCGCTAACATGTTAAACTCTTTAACATAAATTAGCGGATCTTGCGATGCTTTTTGCGCTTTCTCGCTATGTTAAATGAGTTTAACATAGCGAGACACTTTAAAATAAGCAGCGGAGATCTCTGTTGCTTATTTTAAAGCTGTTTATGTAAACCATTTAACATAGCGAGATGTATAGCAACGGAGAACTTGTTCTCCGTTGCTTTACAACTCTGATGTACTGCGTGAGCATCGCGGTACATCAGACACCAGACAGGTGCGGAAGGGCAGCAAAGAGGTATACATTGCCATTTATTTAAGTAATTATTTCTTTTCTAATAGTAGATTATAATAATAATAACTTCTGGGTGTGGGTAATGCTGGTTACCACGGTTGTCTTTGTTTGGTCCGCCCAAACGCCACCAACCGTGGTAAATATTACCCACACCCAGGCGTGGGTTATTGCTATAATAAATCCTGCGTAATAAAATCATGTACATTCTTGGAGGGTGCACTGAACTTATTTGAACACTGGACAGCAAACGTCACTTTAAAGCTTGTTAGTACATTAATGTCTGCAACATTTTACAACTGTGAGTAGCAAAATGGGTCTGTAGGCATTGAAGGAAGGTGGAGATGCCATCACTGATATAGGTTAAAAATTCCCATTTCTGTGTCATATATCCTTTGTTGTGGAAATATTAAAAATAAATGTCAGAGGTTTATAAATATATGTCACATACTTTCACAGAAATAATAGAGAAACCATTTCATTAAATGGACTCCTTAAACCAGTCAAATTATGTAGCAACTTTAACAACAAAGTAACAACTTATCTTCCTGAAATAAAAATGTGATAACATGTTAATGAATCAGTACACATTACAGAGTCTGTGTTCTTCCTGTTTTCAGTCCACATCTGCTGTTCCTTGCCTCCAGTTGATCTTGTCAATGGTCCCAGTACTTGTATTTAATCATTTGTGCACCTCTAAGCTGTGTCTGGATCTGAGTCAGAGGTGAAGTTAGCATGACAGGTGGTTTGTTGTATTATATGTGACTAGTCTTCTTAGGTCAGGTGTTAAAGGTATAAGTATAATCTTGGAAGAAGTCAAGTATATTGGGACTACCAGTTTGAATCCAGTACTGGTATTAATTTAAGAAGCTGCAGGCTAAAAGGAAGGCACTTAATTAATTTGCTTTATTACTGACACCACAAGAGTTTAATATGGCATAATGTGATGTGTCATCAGTTTTTCCTCACATATTAGAAAATATTAGTGGTCTTGGGTTAAATCGTTATTTTTCCTTAATAGTAATACAAAAAGCATTGGAATTAATTAACATTCTGATAACTTTATGATGTTTTTGATAGAACATTCAGAGTTTTGTAATGTGAAGAAGCTTGATCTGGCAGATGAAATACTATGTACACAAATTTAATTTGTAGGAGAAATTAAAACTGTGAGGTATGATAGCAAATGGGTAGAGTGGAGGTTCAGGAACGGTTTCTGGATGTCGGATGATAGAAGGTAGGGATGTTGAGTAGGCCAAAGGAAGGTGTATGTGGGAGTGATGGCTCTGGGATCGCATGAGTATTAAGGATGACATGAGAGAGAGTAGAGGAACTGTGTAAGAAAAGTGTTGGGAGTCAAGAGAAAGGAGTAGTAAGTGATGACAGGAAAGGGAAGCACTGGATATGGTAAACGGTGTACATGATTTAGTCTGGAGTAAATGAGAATAGGAAAGGGAAGCACTGGATGAGGTGGGAAGTGCACAGGATTTAGTCTGTGGTAAATGAGGATAGGAAAGGGAAGCACTGGATACAGTAGGCAGTGCACAGGATTTAGTCTGTAGTAAATGAGGATAGGAAAGGGAAGTACTGGATACAGTAGGCAGTGCACAGGATTTAGTCTGTAGTAAATGGGGATAGGAAAGGGAAGCACTGGATACGGTAGGTAGTGCGCAGGATTTAGTCTGTAGTAAATGAGGATAGGAAAGGGAAGCACTGGATACGGTAGGCAGTGTGCAGGATTTAGTCTGTGTAAATGAGGATATGAAAGGGAAGCAATGGATACAGCTGACAGTGCACAGGATATAATTTGTAGTAAATGTGGATAGGAAAGGGAATCACTGGATATGGTAGACAGTGCACAGCATTTAGTCTGTAGTAAATGAGGATATCAAAGTAAGGCCTGGATATGGTAGACAGTGCACAGGATTTAGTCTGTAGTAAATGAGGATAGGAAAGGGAAACACTGGATATGGTAGACAGTGCACAGCATTTAGTCTGTAGTAAATAAGGATAGGAAAGGGAAGCACTGGGTATGGTAGGCAGTGCACAGGATTTAGTCTGGCAGTTGCTGCACAAGATTAAGGTTATGAGCTGATAACAAGCTGCTTCCTGTGGTACAAGACTTCAATCTTTATTCTCTATTTGCCTGCTGTGTAATCTCTAGCAAGTCATTTTACCAGACAATGCTTTGGGACAATTGGAAAACTGGGCTATGTTTCTGTATTATCTCCTGGATAGCAAGCCTAGTAACTATCTTCTTAAAATTTCAGAATGGCTGTGAAGAGATAATGGGGTGAGGTAGATGGTTAGAATGGGGTGGAAGTACATTTAAAGAATGTTACAGTGTCTGTATAGTTTGCTAATGCTGCATGGTTAAAAGTTTCTTTTTGGACTGTTTTTGTTTAATAAAACACTTATCTTTGTGATATTAATGGAAACCTAAGGAATCACAATGTACAAACTTAATGTATCCACAATCAGTTTGTTTTGGTGTCATTTTTTCCTCTCCTTTCCCCTTTGTTGTGCTACCAGAATTTTGTATATGTAAGTTTGGTGAGGTGGAGAAGTGCAACCCCTATAAATACCCATAACAGAATTTTTCTGAAAGGGAAAAAATATACTTTGAAACTCATCGATACAATGACTTATCACTTTAATGAGCTGAGACTTGATGGCTCATTAGGATTCCAGTATGAACATATATTACACTTGCATATGTTTGTGTTTACTTCATCATTAGTGGTTTCTTTTCTAATACTGCTTTAAAATGAAGAACTTCATTAAGTTGAGGGGAATTTAGATAAAGCAAACAAAACTTACTGGAAAAAAAATCCCTGTTTTTTAGCAGAAAAATAAAATCTCTACCCTTTTGTTTTGTTTATATGCATTCTAATATTTAAAGTATTTCTAAAAATTTGAGCAAATAATTGAATGTCTGCACTGGGAGTTGTTTTTATTTTTGGTCTTTATTATATTGTATAATTAAGCTTATAAATATGACTAGTGAGTTTCCAAATGGTATTTCCTATTTAAAATATATATATAGTGATCCCTCAATTGGAAAATTAATATCAATAAATAAGAACAAAAATATTATAGTCTTTGTGTATATCATATCACATCAATATTGAATTTACATGTTATTTGTACTTCATCAGATGAGATTTTTGAATATAACTGCTGTTACGTTTTAAGAAAAAAATCAACAGATATGCAGAGTAGCTATAGAGGTTGCTATTACCACAAATTATGAAGATTAATAATGGCTCATTGGGAGGAAATATTTGTATATAAAACTAACTTTAGGCATTTGATTAAAGTGTAGTATCACTTTCTTGACAGTATGCTTATTGTGTGGTAAGGAGACGAGCTTATACTTGTTGAATTCTTAAAATATTCAAATAATACTATGGATTTTCTGAAGTATAAATTAAGATTTTAATAAAACACCATTCTTTGATCTTGCGAGTTACAAGAATACAGAAAATGGAAAACTTAATATCAGAATACATACAAAGGAGAATAGTATTGATTCATGTGTCTGCAATAGCAGGTTATACCCTGTTTATGTTAAAATGAATAATGCAAGGGACAGATTGTCAGATCCTCCAGGCTGATTACAAGTGATTGCGAGATTCTCAAAGAATTTTTCTCTCTTATTGATAAGTCATGGCTAGTAGTTTCCCTAAGGGCTTGATACAAGACTTTCTAAGCAATGGAAC
The DNA here is from genome assembly GCF_019279795.1 of Protopterus annectens. Lineage (NCBI taxonomy): Eukaryota > Metazoa > Chordata > Ceratodontiformes > Protopteridae > Protopterus > Protopterus annectens. The sequence goes on from NC_056743.1 coordinate 1,464,259,566, forward strand.
TGCATTCAGAGTGAATATATATCAATACAGTACTATTCTTACATGTGGTCCATTCTGACAAAATATATATGATAGGTAAAGGTGCTGAAAGAACAAAATGGGTGTTTATAATATACAATTTTGATTTTGTAGTTATTGCAGACACTGCACAAAAAATTGGAGGACTCCGATGGCCAACAAGGAAATCTAGGAGGCTGTTGGTTCACATTCCATCATTTTTAATAAGGCAAACCACAATTTCAAAAGCATTTTGGAAAATTAGACTTTTTACATGTATAGCCATTACTTACACTAATAATAAAAATATGTCATTTATTGTGGTATGCACAAGTTCATCAGCTATGTAAATAATTTTTGCTTTTACATTTTTTGATCCAGAGAGAAACAATAGGTCCATCAGGGACATTTCACATACAATGCTACTAATGCAGTGTGTATTGCTGAATGTCAGGTGTGCCTGGTCTTTCAAATGATAAAGACTACCCTCAAGCCTGGCAATCAGATTTATAAGCATATTGATATAATACATACCAAAAACAAGAGTAGCATCCTACCTAGACACTCAATTGTTCATAGTACAATTAACAATATTATTTTGTATATTAGAATGTATGAAGACAGACTCAAAGGATAAGATTTAAATTTGCTGCTAGCCATTAGGAGAATTTCTGTGGCATGTGTTCACAGATGTCTATATGTTCTCAGAGATTAATAAAGTCCTTATTTTTAAAGCAGTATTGAAAAGCAGACCACCAAAGTATTAGATGTGTATATATCTATTTAATTTTTTCACGTGTAGCATGTGTTCTTACCACAGTTTTACTAGAAGTTCAAAATCATATAATGTATTTTTTTTCCACAATAGGCAGTGTTTCTTCACTGATTGTATTTCTTTCCACAAGTGACATGAACTGATTTTTAAGCCCTGAATATTAATAGTATTTATTTATTTTGTTATACACAAACACAGAAACATATTTGTCTTGCATATATCATCATTATGCCTTTTACTTCTTTATTTTGTATTTATTAATTTATTTTTATTTATTTTTGCCACAAATTAGTATACTACTGTGTGGCAATGTGACACTGTATCTCTGCACCCTTCCTGTTCAGTTTTGTATCTCCATTGGCTACTTTTAAATCCTTGGACTACAGGACAACCAATCTGCCCAATCCCAGGTTAGTTTCAAGTAGAGCTGGAAAATGAGGAAGAAATGGACATTGTTACAATATTACACTTTAAGTGATGTACTTACAACAGATGTTATGAGCAACATATCCCTGCTTCTGCAATGATATGGTTCTCTGTGCCTCAGAAGACATGCAAACTGGCTTAGTGTACACACAGCCATCTGTAAAACTGAAGCTTTTATCATAAATAAATAAATAACCTTGCTCAGCATAATTAGCAAACAAACAAACAAAAAAAAAGAAATAACTAAGCAGAAAAGTAGAGAAACATGTATAAAGCTGTAGTCATATGTACACCTGTAGCAACCATAATAATACTAGCGATACTAATAATAACCGTAATAATAATAATAATAATAACAACAATGGTCTGGCTATAATGACTTTGGATTAGGACATGACCTCTTAGTCCTTCCTTCCTTCCTTACTTCAAATCAGTAACCATAGAAATGGTAACCTTGATTAATTTATTGTAATACTTTCACTAGTTTTTTTTTTACTTTTTAAACTCTGATGAAGTCTTTTCTAAGATGAAGCACTTAGGGGTGAAATTAAATTATTAAAAGACCTTTAATAATTTTTCCCCAGCTGTTTTCTACTGTTTACATGTATGTTTTTGTGTTATTTCACTCTTTCCTTACTTGTTTGACAGTTAAGTGAACTAGACCACCAGTGGCCCCTTTTCTATCATAAACTAGTTATATGGGAAATTATATAACAATGATGCATATAGTAAGATAAAAACACACAGCATAACAATAAATGCATGTCAGCTAGGAAAACCACAGAATGTAAATAACGCCCAATAAGCAAAATGTAATCTACAGCAGATGTTGAGCTAAAAATGCAGTGCTGAAGGTCATGCAAGTTTGAAGTCAAAACAGGATGGGTACTGTAGAATAATAATTAAAACGAAGAAGAGACAAAACATAAAAATTGTCTTACTATACAACCAGCAGTTCATAGGAGAAACTTCATACAAACATTTAAATCAAATTAGATTCCCTTGTAGGCTAATGACTAATATTTGGTTGTAACCTGTTTGGTTGTGCAACATAGCAGCTCATATTAGAATATCTTGTCATTTCTAGAACTCTGTGTTTTTTGTGTGCAATTTTCCTTAGTCATTTTTACTTGTTTAACCTTTATTTATTCAAAAATATTTATTGGTATTAACCAGCAGAAAGTCTTACTTGTTACACTATGATTTCCTCCACCATTGTATTAATGTTTTCCTTTTCTTCACAGGTCTTCCTGAGCTTGAAATAATTTACCTGCTTGGAATGATACTTGTCTATAACATATCTACTGAGAATGTTTCCTTTGCAGCAGAAATATGATATATGGCTGAATTTATGTGCTCATACTCTCAGTCATTGTTTCTAATTTGAATTTACAATCCAGTCCTGCTTCGTAAGATTGGATCTAATAACAAACCAGTAAATAATATCAACAGATTTATCTGTATAGTATAGGTGTAGAATTACAAAATCAAATGCCATTGTCAGAAGGACAAGAACTATTCCACAACTACAGCAATATTAACTTACCACTGCAAGCCAAGGAATCCATATCAGTGAAGTCATCTGCTGTCAACAGAGGCCTATATCCTTCATGGCACTTACAGTTGTAGCTTCCAATTGTATTGTTGCAGTTGGAGTGATTACCGCAGATAGTGTTATCTTCTAAGCACTCATTTATATCTGCATTTTACAGAACAAAATAGCATTGTTATTCAGTAGTAAAACAATGCAAAAGTATATATTTGCAGTATATGAAAACTGAACAGGTATATCAATTTTCAACATTCAAAGTATGAATCAGTCACTGGTGTGTGTGTGTGTGTGTGTGTGTGTGTGTGTGTGTGTGTGTGTGTGTGTGTGTGTGTGTGTGTGTGTGTGTGTGTGTGTGTGTGTGTGTGTGTGTGTGTGTGTGTGTGTGTGTGTGTCTGTGTGTCTGTGTACATATAAATGCCTCTGTATCACATCAGCAAACATTTATTTTATATAATCCCTAATCATAAAACCCTAATTGTTGAAATCCCTAAACGACCTAAACATCAAAGTATTCATCAAAATATTTTAGCTGGCCAACACAGCGAAAGGTAAACTTTTTTTATGCTTTTGCATGGAGGATGCACCCCCTGCACTCCACAGTCCCTGCAAATTAAATATACCAACTCTGAGATTGCAGTGCAGGGAGGTAATGGGTAAATCACTGCTAGTTGGCATGTCAATCACAGAATGTTTTTTTCAGGATGGTAACTAAAACAATTCAATGAATTCCAATTTGATATTTAGATTTGTTTGCTGAATAGGGACTTCGACAATTAGGGTTTGACAATTAGGTATTCAATAGAATAAAAGTTTGATGATGTGATATACACAATATATATATATATATATATATATATATATATATATATATATATATAAATATGTATATATATATATATATATATATATATATATATATATATATATATATATATCTACACTTCTAAATATTGAAATGTCACAATATTGACACTCTAAATACCGAGTATGGAATGCCAAAATTTCAAAATACTGTAAGCTTAAAATGCTGACACTCAAAAATTCTGAAAGTTTAGAATGCTGAGTGTTATAAGACTGACATTTAAAGTGCCGATCTGTGGAATATGATTACAATGTAGGACATATTTATTCAGTGTTTGCAAATGAGGCATGTCTCTTTAAATTTGTATAAGAAGTATGTGAACAAACATGGTGGATGCTTCATACTCTTCCAGCAGTAGTGGAAGTTTGTACAGTATAAGAAAAGAAAAAGGTATTTGCCCTTTTCCCCACTGGAGTGGTCCCAGAGTTGGTATATTTAGTTGGGGGTGCAGCCCCCACATCAGGGGTTATGGGGATGCAACCCCCCACTTAGGTGGGTTTTAAATAGTCCAGTTCATAGAAGGAAGGTAAGTTAGTAGTTATTTAATTTTTGCTAAGAGTTGCTCATTGTTTTAGTAAGTATACTGTGTTGTATTTCTATAGTACTGCTTTGATGTAGGGAGTTGTACATTATGTTTGCACATTTGGATTCAGAATTTTGAGCTTCAGTATTTTACAGTTTCTGTATTTTGACATTATGGCATTCTGGTCTCTGTATATAGAGTTTTAGTATTATTGCAATTCAGTATTTAGAAGTAGATCCATATACATACATATATGTGTGTGTGTGTGTGTGTGTGTGTGTGTGTGTGTGTGTGTGTGTGTGTGTGTGTGTGTGTGTGTGTGTGTGTCTGTGTGTGTGTGTGTGTGTGTGTGTATGTGAATATACTTAACTTATGCAAATATACAACCAATAATAATGATAATAGATAGCACTTTCATCTCAAATGCATATGACATGGTGAATAAAACTGTAACTTTATATGCTCCCTGGGATTCATTAATGCCTACCTCAAGTGTGCACTGTTATGAATGAACAGACAACACAAGCATAACCCAAACCTTCTTCATCCTAATTTTAGTTTTCTTACTGATTTTCTTGCAGCATTAACTGTCATAAAGGTTGACACAAAGTGTAGACTACAAGGACACTTGGAGTAATCTTTCTGAGTGACTAGAAAGCACAAAAAATGTGATAGGGATATTCTTGAATACAGATCATGTACACTTCATGTAGGCATTAATGAATCTGGCCCAGCTGTTGCTTGAGAAGAATATCACTCTAGTTATTTCAGATTATCAGTTACAAAATTATTAAAAAAAAAACAAGCTAAAAGAGCTGTTAAAGTTACTCTGAGATACAGAATAGGTATAGTAGCATGCATGGAGGATAAAAAGAAGTTATGTCTTACCATAATGTTCCATTTGTGTTGTCAATCTTCACTAATCCTTGACAGTGTCTCTGTTCTGAGACTCAGAACTGACCTGGCTGTTAATTCTAGCTAGTGCCTTCTAAACTCTTGTGCCAGGCACTACCCATAATGCTTCTCTTCAAAATTACTTCAGATTGAGATTGCCCAACATAGTAGAAGACAGACAAGCAGAATTTATAGTTAAACAATCAACATAATAGTCAGAAACCAGATATGTGTCCTTAATATGAAGCTAGCTATAAAAAATGTGGTCCACTAAGAGTCTCAGGTTGGGGGGAGGAGGGTGGGGATGTCAAGGATTAGTGAAGATCGACAACACAGGAGGAACATTATGGTAAGGCATAACTTTACTGAAACCTTGACAGTGGGACAGAGTCTCCAGCTACTTTAGTCTTGGGTGGTCTCACGGAAGAATATCCCTAAGCACCATTGAGCCGAATGATGCCTTTCCCCTCGAGACCTGATCCAATTTTTAATGAGTAATAAAGGTATGAGGAGAAGACCAAGTGACTGCTGCACAGATATTGTCCAAAGATGCTCTGGCATGAAAAACTGCAGAAGTTTCCATTGCTCTCATTGAATGGGCTTTAACTGGATGAAAAAGTTGGAGTCCTCTAGAATGAGAGATGAAAGTTATGCAGTCACTAAGCCATTTGGCCAAGTTAACTTATGAATCAGGATTATCTAATGACAGAGAGGAGAATGCCACAAATAATAGGTCACATTTTCTAAAATCCTTTGTTCTGTGAAGATAGATGTGTAGCTGTCTGTGGGCATCTAATAAGTGAAGGGTATACTCCCCTTTATTTGAAAAATTAGGGAAGAAGGCTAGAAGTTGTAGAGTTTGGTTAATGTTAGATTCCAAAACAACCTTAGGTAAAAAGATTGGATTCATCCTAAGGGCAACCCTGTCCTTGTGAAATATTAAATAAGGATGTTTGCAGGATAAGGCCTGAAGTTCAGATTTTCTTCTGGCAGATGTAATAGCCACCAAAAATAAAGTTTCCCAAGACAATATCTTAAGAAACAATTGCTGATGGTTCAAATGGATTCATAGTAAGGCCCTGAAAAACTATAGTTAGATCCCAAGGAGGAATGGGTTCCTTAAATGGAGGTCTTAAAATTGTGAGACCCTTTAAAAATGCTTTACAAAGTTTGTGTGGCATTAGAGGTGCACCATTAAAACCCATATGAAAGTTGGAAATTGTGGCTGGGTGAACTTTAATTGTTGAAGCAGAAGAACCAGATTGGTAAAGGGTAGCTAGGAAATCCAATACCTTATAAATAGGACTGGTATAAGGGTCTAGTCCACTTTCAAGGGCCCAATAAGCAAATGTTTTCTATTTACATTGATGCAGCTTCCTAGTAGAAGGTTTGTGATGAGCGAGAATAATTTGTTGGACAGGAGAAGAAAGGGAAGGATGCCTGGCAATCATAGAAATTGGAGAAGCCATGCAGTGAACTTGAGATGCTGGAGATTCGGCTGAATTGTGCTTTCCAGATGGGACAGCAGATCTGGAGATGTGTCCAGCATCCATGCAAATGAGGCCAAAGGAAGGGAAACCAAACTTGTCAATGCCAGAAGGGGCAATGAGGAGTATTGAGTTCTCTGACCTTTTGGCTTTCTTTAGAAACTGGGATATTAAGGGAGTCAGGGGAAAGGCATAGAGAAGACCGGGGGGGGGGGTGCAACTGTGGAGAAGAGCATCTCGAGATGACTCCTTGGGTGGGTGATTAGGGCAAAGTAACTGCTGCACAAAAAGATTGCAGCAAGGTTGGCCCCAGTGATGAAAAATCTCATTCTCCACCATAGGCTTGGGCAACCTGTCATGAGGTATGAAAATGGTTCTGCTCAGTTTGTCTGCTATCACATTGGAGCTCCCCAGAATGTGTGTTGCTGTGAAAAAGTGGTTGGATGAAATCACCCATTTCCAACCTCTGAAGGCTTCTCAACACAATGGGTAAAAGTTGGTTCCCCCATATTTCTTGATGTACCATCATTTTGCTGTCTGAATAGCTAATGTCCCTAGAAGAAGGACATCTTGGAATGCATGCAATGCTAACAGCACTGCCCTCATCTCAAGAACATTGATGTGCAAGTTGACCTCTAATTGGGACCACATACATTGGACTGTTTTTCCCAGATAATGCTCCCCCACCATATCTGGGAAGCATCCGTGGTCATTATGGCTTGGGGCTGGGGAAGAATGAATGGCCGATCCGAGAGATTCTGATCAGAGTGGAACTACCACATGAGATCCTGTTTGCAGCAATTAGTAATCAAGATTAGGAGAGACATTGGTAGGTGCATCAGAGACTGCTAGGAAGCAAGTAGCCATTGCAAAATTCACATGTGATAACCTGCTAAGGATGCTGCCATTGACCCCAGTGTTTGTAGGACTAGTCTTGCTGTAACCCTTTTGTTTTGTAAAATTCATTTGACTTGTGATCTGATGCATTGAAGTCTTTCAGGAGGGAGTGAGGCAATTCCTGAAACAGGGTATAAATGGGTTCTGATAAACTACAATTGCTGAGTGTGTTGCAGGCTTGATTGCTCAAAATTTAAGAGATATACAGAAGAGTAGAGAGTAGTCTCTTTCCCATTCTAACTGACGCCTCGTGGTAGCAGTAAGGAAGTAGTCATCGAGGTAAGGATATACTCAAAATCCTAGCAGTCTGAGATGAGCTGCCACTACTGCCATGCATTTGGTGAACATCCTGGGGGCTGTGGTGAGTCCAAAGGGCACCTTTCTGAATTCGAAATTACTGGCTTCCAGCCAGAAGCACAGATACCTCCTGGAGCTTTTGCCCATTTTTATGTGGTAATAAGCATCCTGAAGGTCTATAGAGCAAAAAAAAAAAAAAAAAAAAAATGTATCTGCTTTTACTGTATTTGTGTTTATCTTAAAAGTACTCAATTACTCAATTGTATTTATTACTGCTTGGTGTAATTCATTGTAAGCCTTTTAGTTTAAGCACCTGGGCTTCAGACCAGTTTTACATTAGGAAGGTTTGTGGTCTGCACTGTAGTGGCAGAACAGTCCTTCTAAGTTGGGAACTGCTGATTGAGGTTGAGGCCAGTTATTTTTAAGACATTAAGAGGGTTCTGCTTTCTTCTTCTTCTGGAGGAGGAGAGCTGTCCTGTCCTGAGCTGCTCTGGATTTCTGGTAAATTATAGTGCCTGCATATTTGAACTCTCTACTGAATTTTGTACACCCTCGTTTGCTGTAGCATAGACTAGATCATCGATATCTGTGCAGTAACAGAAACCTGGTTCAAGGCTCATACCATGCTTTTGCCCCCCCAAAACTGGACCGACGACCCAAAAGGAGGGGAGTATCAATATTGTTTATAGCCTACAGACCACCCCCCCAACACAGGAACCCCACTTGGCCTGGACTTCAACAACTAACAACATAGACTGGGCAGCATTCTAGCTCCAACACCCTAGCCCAAAGGTTCCTAGAATTTATAAACTCAAAACAAGAGGGAAAACATACTGGGCCTGATCATCACCAACATGGGGACACTATGCTCCAGACCAAGTGTGTATCCTCACTGCAAGATCAGACCATAAACTAAATCACTGGATATTCACATCCCACCCCACCCCCCCCCAAAAAAAAACCACAAAAAAAACTAAAGCAAATTTCACACGCAAAAAAACCGATGATGAATCCCCTTCAAAGCCCGGGCCTGTAAAAAATCGCCAGACCGCAGAATCCTTTATAAGGAGGAACTACATGATAGAGCAAAATCCCAAAAGGGAAGGCATCTCTGATCAGTATTAGCAAAAACTACGGCACACTCATAAAATCGTCTAAGGCCAGCACCAAAGGGCAAATATCTATCCCAACAGAGTGCTGCCCACCTGACATCTCAGATGCAAGCATAAAACTACTGTTCAATCTTAGCTTTTACTACATGATATGTACCAGAGTGGCGTGCAGCAACAGTGGTCCCCTCTCCACAAGGTGGTGCCTCAACGATCCTGAAACTATCGCCCCATAAGCCTGACTAGCTTGGTCTGCAAAGCTATGGAAAGGATCATGGACCACATAAATAAAGATATTGGGGACCTACAGACCCACAGACCTACCCAGTTTGGTTGCTGTGGGCAGATCCTGCCCCTCTCTTAAACCTGGTCGATTTCTTTGAACAGTCACAAAAGGCATTTGACGAGGGAAGGTGGTCCACACAGCTATGTCACTAGATGGGTTGCAAACTGGCTCAAGGACAGAACCCACATGATTAGAATTGCTGGAGCCATGTCAGACTCCAAACCAGTTACAAGTGCGCCCCACAAGGCTCAGTCCTGGGACATCTCTTGTTCTGTATATACAGGCCAACACGGAAGGACTGTGGCTGACCAAGATAATCAACTCTCCAGCTGACACAAGCATCCTCAAAAAGGGCCTCATAGAAACAGACAACTGGTGCCAGAGCCATGGCCTCAAGCTAAACACCAAAAAGTGTATAGTAATCACCTTTGGCAAAACAAAGCTACAAATTACCACATAGGTGGTAATCCATTAACAGAGAAGAAGTCATTAAGGACCTGGGGACCCAAGTTGATAGCAATCTCTCATTTGACAACCCAGGGAGGTCATCGTACCTCTTTACTCATCCCTCATCAGGCCATAGTGGCTAATGCCCTTTGGGATGGTACTGTACTACACACCTGCAGCAACTGGAGGGCCCAAAAAGTACCTCACCAAGAGGATCAAAGGGCTCAAACAGATGCCATATGCTGCCCGGTTAAAGAAACTCCAGCTCTACTCAGTGGCATACCACCTGCTCAGAGGGGATAATTAATGGACATGCTGCACCTCAGAAAAAAAAAAGGGCAAGCAAAATTAATTTAAAATGGGTGGCGAAAGCCAAACACACTCTGGCTAGGCTTATGCCTAGGGCAGATAGCCTAGTATGAACCTATGAACCTATGAACATCCAATTGCCTTTTTCCAAGAATGTAAGTATTGACTGCACTGAGACCAACCGGAATATGGTTTGCTGAATGGCCTTGTTGAACTGGCTGAGATCTAAAATGGGTCTCCAGATCCCTGTTTTTTGGGGCGCTAAAAAGAACCTTGAGTAAAACCCAGATCGTCTTTGGTCTGGTGGAACTTTTTGGATGACTCTTTTGTCAAGCAGTCTTTGAATTTCTAAAGCTGCTGCTTCCCTGTGACAGGGTGGTACATCTGGTAGTTTTTCTGGGATAATGGGAGAACCAATAATGGTATTTTGTAACCTCTGGATATTATTCCCTGCACCCATTTGTCCATAGTTAAAGTTTGCCAGGCAGACTGGTGCAGAGAGAGTCATCCCCTGACTGCCTCCAGAGGAGCACAATTGGGCACTCATTCAGGGGTGCTGGTTGGAAGTACCAGAGAAAGATTCTTTGGACACCTGGTTTTGCAGTCCATTTCTGCCACTGAGGCAACATCTACCATTACTTTCCCCTCTGCTCCAGGGAAAGTCTTTGCTGCATGAATCCTGGAAAGACCCTTTGGATTTTTTAAGCCATAGTCTACCACTTCTCTGATTCCTGGAGTAGGCCAGGAGTCAGAACCAAGCTGACTGTCAAGGATTCAGTGAAGATTGACAACATCAGATCATATGTTATTAATACATCAAGATAAACTGGAAGTGAAAACTCAGGAGGCTATGAGATTTGTGAAAAAAAGTTGTACATGAAGAATCAAAAGATTAAAGAGTGTGGAATGGGACAATGATTTACTTCGCTAGCTTTCCTGGCCGACCATTTGGCAAAACAGTGAGCTGAAACTACTTCAATATCTGAGTGAGATAGGTACAGCCTCACTTTCCCTCATAAACCTATACTGTGTAAATTTTGTCATGGGAGGGGGGGTTAGTTCTTTCATGAGATGATTAGGAGATGATACATAAGCATTATCATCTGCAGTCCCTTCAGTTAATTTTGTAATTAATACTGCTAATTTTCTTTGTAGCTTACTTTCACTTCCATATTTTAGGTGAAGTGAGATTCAGTGTCTTTTTGTATCTGAATTTCCTTAAACAATATTTTTCGTGTATTGGTTAAACACTAGAACACATTTGAACTTTTCCTCAGGATTTTTTATTCTAGAATGCACTAATAAAAATTCAGTAAGTAATTTCATTTAAGTAGAATACCATATTTGTCATCCTCCTCTGTTATGCATGCAAAATAATATTTTTCTTGCTCGCTGCTTCAAATGTAAAGAAATAAACATATTCTTTCTTGTTATATCTTCTGCAATGGCAGTGATATCTAGTTGTAAAGACTCACTTCAGTCACGATAGCTAAGCATGCATAGGTAATGGACAAGATAGTGAAAATTTGACTTGATAGCTTAACCACCGTACTATGAAATACCATTGGATGCAATGATTTAACATACAGTTAATAAGCAAATCACTATTTGTTATACCAATGCTATAACATCTTTATTTAACCTAGTCAATAACATCTTTATTTAACTTAATCACTAATGGTCATCATTATACTACAGCTGAAGAAGTCTGCCTGGTCATTGTCATTATTTAAATACAGTGATACAGAAACCATTGAACCTAGAAACCAAATAGTTTTACACAGTTTGTTTATTTGCTTATTTATTTATTTGTATGTGTGTTTATATTTTACTTACAAGGATGTTCACTGGAATTTTAATCCATTATCGATGGTGACCTTAGGAGAAAAGTGTTAGCTGTAAACTGTTCAACATGATTAAAAAAGTATGAAATAACAGAGAATACCTAATCGAATATGAGTATAACAATAAAGTCAGGTCACATGCTATGTAAACAAAATGAATTAGCAATTGCTTGTAGAAGTGTTATTTACATAATATAAGAATATGCACATATTTACATTCTAAATTGAGTTAAGATTTGCACATTTCAGAAAAGAGCATGACAGTTTAGAAGATAAATCTTCGTTTGACTTAACTTTTCAGATCCAACAATAGTTTGTGTCCTCTATAAGGCCTAGCTTTTATACAGAGATGAATGACTGCAATGGTTTCAGATATGGGGCAGTGAGATTAATTCTTTTTTATTTACATATGCATTTATTTTCTTCAGATTTTTAAATTAGTGGTAAAACTGAAAGTTCAAAATATTGTTAAAGGGTACCATGAGGAGGAAAATTATTAATCAAAAAATAAGTAAATTAGAAACCAATCTGAATAAAGAAACACACCATGAACAATATTGATAAGCAAGCTATATCTAGCCAATATAATAATCTCAGAGATGTGTGCGTGTGTGTGTGTGTGTGTGTGTGTGTGTGTGTGTGTGTGTGTGTGTGTGTGTGTGTGTGTGTGTGTGTGTGTGTGTGTGTGTGTGTGTGTGTGTGTGTGTGTGTGTGTGTGTGTAATCTAAATATATACATATACACATGTATATATATATATATATATATATATATATATATATATATATATATATATATATATATATATATGTATATATATATATATATATATATATATATATATATATATATGGGAACACTTCACATAATCGAATTACTGAAATCTCAAATTTTATATGGTCAGAACCATATGATCGAGATTTCAGTAAATCGAATATGTAGACTGTTAAAAAATAAGACCTTACTTACATTAAAACGTTACGTGCACACAGAGGCAAGGAATCCTGTATGGTCTGTGTGCATGTAATGTTATTTTTTTGCGGTATTGACAGGAAGTTGGAAATCCCTCTTTTTGCGCTTCCGCATACAGCGCAAAATGGGAGATTTCCCTTTCCCCCACTGTAGCGCGATCTTGGAGTTGGTATATTTAAGTAGGGGGGTGTGGGGGGTGCAGGTGGGCGAAGCCCCCCTGCAAAAGCGATGTTTGAGTTTTTTTTTTTTTTTTTTTTACGGTTTCATTTCAGAAGTTCAAGTTTTCAAAACTCAATATTTTGGTCTCGGTTATATGAAATTCGAGATTTTGGGGATTCGAGCTTCTGAAGTGAATCCATATATAGATATATCTATATATATATATATATATATATATATATATATACACACACACACACACACACACACACACACACACACACACACACACACACACACACACACACACACACATATCTGTATATATATATATATATATATATATATATATATATATATATATATATATAGGTTTATTATCAAAACACTGAAAGGCATTCCATCGAATAATGACTTACTTGACAAATAAACTTGAAATTACAAACATTGGAAAGGCACAAAGACGAAAACGGTAATTTTGACAAGTCCATTTTCAACATAGCTGAAATTAGCCAGTGTATCTTACAGGCCAGATATGTCCAACTAACATTTTGCAGGGGGGCAAGCCCCCAAAACCCCCCACACTCCTTGCTAATTACATATACAAACTCCAAGATCACACTATAGTGAGGAAATGGGTACATTTCTCGATCCCCACTGTAGTGCAATCTCCATGCAGAACATTGACTTCACAACAGTGAATTCACAGTAGCATTCAGGGTTGTGGAGTCAATCATTTTGGTTAACTTTTATGCACATTTGCAAACTGCACTTCGAACATGTGCATCTCAACACCCCGCACTTCTTCAATGTAAACCTATCTCTCTCTATATATGTATGTATGTATATATATATATATATATATATATATATATATATATATATATATATGTATATATACGCATATACACACATATTAAAATCTATAAATACAGTATAAAGTCTTGCATACTTCTGAGATTGCAATTTGTTGATGCTAGAAAATATGAATGTGCCTTTAAATATGTTAAATATATTCTCAGAATGGATGGAGTATGGGAAATTTCTCACAGTGGTCCCCAGAGCAGTTAGACAAATCACATGTTTTTGTTTTTAAAGCCAATTATTCTAGTATAAAAGGGAGCAGCATGGAAGTCTAAATTCAGGAAGTTAGTTTCTTAGTAAGTCACATTGAACATGAGTTCCGAAGAGAACTGGAAACATGGATTAAGATAGGACCTCTCCAGGCTCATTGGTAGAGTATAACTTGTAGCTAAGTCTAGCAGAAGTGCATGTTCTTGGTGTGAATGCTGGGACTAGAAGAGTCCTATAGTCTTAGAGTTTAGTTGTAGAAGCAGCTGAGTTTGGAGTTGAGCATTGGGTGTAGGATAGAGGCCTGCGGCCTGGAAATTTCTTCAGGTTTAAGAAGCCTGAATCCTTAAAATGCTGTGAGGACCAGATATTATTATAAGAGTGCAGATTTATTCTGAAAGTCTAAGGTCAAATGTATTAATACATCAGTCTCTGATGGGTTTCAAGGTTGCATCATTTATTTACAGGGTCTATATCAATGCATCACTGAGATGATAATACATAAGGCAGGCACGGTGACAGGCATGACCTTCATGTCCTACAACACGAACGCTCTCATGTTTTCTGCCATTATTGTTGAATGTTTTGAGTGTTGCCTGCTGAAATGAGTTTGCAGTGATTAATGATTTGCACATATCCTTCCTTGACATTTTTAAAAGAAGATATTTGCCATTGTTCATTTTCAGTGCCGTCAGAGTTGTGTAACAGTGTTTGCTGAAGTGTGATTTTCCATGTTGTGTCTATGCTGTCTCTAATGAATATTTTGTATCTTGACTCTGCAGTGGAACCATTTCACTATCCTTCCTGGTGAACATTCCCAAAACACACACAAACTAAAACAGGTGTGTACTCCACTTCCCTCCTAGATTTATTGGCATTACTGCTGTATTACACCAGCAACATGATACAAGAACTATTTTTTTTTAATTCAAACCATAAAAAGTAAACATGTTCTTATTTTCCTTTATCTATTGCCTACATTAAACAGCTGTGTTCTTTCTTAACGAATGACCATTTTCTTATCATTATATAACTGAATCTCATATGTTTCAGCAATGACAACCTGATATATCTGGTACAAGTATAAGCTGATAATGCTATGTACCTTGACAATTTACCAACTAATGAATCACAAAAGTTAACATTTATTTAGCTAGTTATGTACCTTACTTGGTCATCATATCATTTAGATTGTATTTAATTCAATACAGGAAATAAACGTTGATGGTTTCATGATTCAGATGGGGTCAAGGTGTTACTTCAACAGTGACAACCATCTAGGGCCCAGGTTCACAATGCCAAATGGCTAGCCCTGCTATGGTTGCTCTTCCATACCACACAGTCACATGTGCACTCACACCTATGGCCAGTTTAGAATGACCAATTCACCTACTGCATTTCTCTGCAATGTGGGAAGAAACCAGAGCACCTGGAGAAAATTTATGTGAACACAGGAAGGACATGTAGACTCCATGCAAAAGGCACCCCAGCTGAGATGAATTACTTAAAATTCAGTATGGTTTTACAAATCATCTTTAAGATTTTTAATGGTCTTACTCATATAAAATGTATCATGCCTTATTTATATGTAATAAGAAGCTAAACAATATCCATACATATATCATGGAAGCAGAGCTATAGTATTAAATAGGTAGATGTCATTGCATCGAAGCAGAAGTACCATTTCACAACAGCGCACTTACCAATGCAACCAGAAGAGCTTACATCTGTGAAGTTCTGTACTGCTGACCGAGACCTGTATCCCAGGAGACAAGTACAGTAGTAACTTCCAATTGTATTGGTGCAGGCCGAGTAGTTACCACAGACTGCTTTATCTTCTTGGCATTCATCAATATCTGTATTTCAGAGAGCAAAATACCACCTGATTATATAGCATAATGAAACCAAACTCTAAACTTGCAGAATATGAAAACTGCACACATATTTTCCTTCATGCATGCAAGGAAGCTAATGTTAGCAGTGGTAAGTAGATCCAGTAGCTTGTTCATAATAAAATGTTAAAAGGAAATGCCTGCCTAGTTCAAAGACATACAATGTGCATCTACAACTTTATTTTTCAGAGGTTGTTCTAACAGGCTTAATAGTAATAGGTAAGGAACAACATATTCCATAAGTTAAAAACAATGATCATTCGACACTATGTGGTTATTTTGATGATTTGACACTGCTGTAGCTCATCACAAGAAGATCATACTTACTACCAACCTAAATTAGTAACTGAAACTCATCTGTCTACTTTTTGGCATGTAACGCCATATGGCTTTGACTACTAACTGCTTTTTATTAGGTGCTGTTATTTTGAGAATGGGTCCTCAATATTCACATTAAAGCCTCTAAGATGTGATTTTATTTCACTGCACTTATATTAAGCTTATTTTTATTATGGGAAGTAGAATGTTATTTGTTTTAAATACACAGTGAATTTCTGGCCATTGTCTTTTTCTGAAAAGATTTCAAGCCTCTATAAACTAAAGCACTGCTGGTGAAGCTGTGCTTCTTTTTCCACCCACTTTTCTCTTTGCTGATCTGCTTTTTAAGCATGAGGATTTTAAGCTGCCTACCCCTAAAGTAAATTAAGCTTAATAATCTCCTCACTTTCCACACTGCTGTTGATATCTTGAATTATTTATTTACCTTTCCTTGTGTTTATATTGAAAAGGTACATTTTGCCTCTCACAGGATCAAAGACAGTTACTAGGCTAATGGACCTTTGGCCCTTAAAAGCCTAGCCAAGTTCTACCCATATTTCCATGATCAGCACATATTGCCACTGTCCAAGAGGGACACAGGTAGAACCCTCAGAGTGAATTTATGGTTATACATCCAGTTGTCCAGATTGCGTTTGAAGAGGGCCAATGAGGTGCTTTGTTTGACATGAAGTGGGAGCCTGTTCCAAAGGTGTGGTAACCTTTAAGAGACAAATATACCCCTCCAGAAGGTTCTATTAATGTCACTTACCAGGTTAAGGTCTTTATAGTGAGTAACCTGTATACTATTTGACTTGCAGATATGCAGCATTTCCAATAAAGCAGGGTCAGCGATTGCCTTATATGCATGGCAGAGATCACCTCTGAGTACTCTGTATGAAACAGAATAAAGTGACAGTGATTTCAGATGATCCACGTAGGACAGATGCTGAAGAACTTGAATTTTTCTTGTGAGGAAACTTTGTGGTCTCTCCAATTGCTGCAGGTACTTGGAAAGGTACATACCAAAAGGGGTGTTGTACTCAGTTCCTGGCCTGATGACGGAAGAGTATAGTGAGGTTATAATTTCTTTTTTTTATGGAGGCAATCCCTTTACTTATGAGATGAGCAATATAGAATGCCCTTTTTTCCACTGTGGAGACATGATGATCAAAGGTATGCTTGCTGTCAACCTGTGTGCCCAGGTTTCTCACCACTGAGTGAGTACTAAGGGGGTTGTTATTTACTAATGTTGTAGCTCACAGGAATATTGCTCTTACTGAAATGGATGATAATACATTTTTTGCTTTGGGTTTAAGTCCATAACTTTGGCACCAATCATTTGTTTGTGTAAGACCCTCTTGTAGGATGTTGACTTCATTTGGAAATGCTATGACCACTCCCTGTGTGCAGTCATCAGCAAACTTTGTCAACCAAAGACCTTTAGTTTTTACTTTTACTATGGAGAAATAGATTCCAAACAGTAGAGGTCTCAGGACTGATCCACGTGGAACACCACTAGTTACAGGTCTGCTGTTGCAGGTAGATTCCCCAGTTTTAACATATGGGTTCTATCAGTGAGCCACTTAATGACCCATCTAATGATATAAGGGTTGATACCTACCTGGGTGAGTTTTTCAACGATATCTGAGTGGGGGATAGGGTCAAAATCCTTGAATAAGTATAGGTAGACTTTATGCACGGATTTCCCTTTTCCCAGGTTCTTGGTGACTGCCTCGAAGAAGTCCACCAGGTTTAATAGGAATGATCTCCCTTTGACAAATCCAAATAGAGTAAGGTCAAGTCTTTGGAGATCGCCTATATATTTGTTGATAAGATCCATGATGGTTCACCCCCTGTCCTTGTAGATAAGGCTAGCAGGCTAATAGGTCTATAGTTCCCTCATCAGTGGAAGCACCACCTTTGTGCAAAAGAATAACAGTGGCCATTTTCTATTCTGCTAGGATGAAGTCAGTGCTTAGACCATGATTGAAAAGAGAAGCCAATGCTGTTGCTAATTTTTGTTGGAGCCCATGTAGGACACAGCCTGGGTTGTTATCAAGTCCCACAGATGTTGTGTTTTTGGCCGTAGAGAGGGCTCTTTAGAGATAAAAGGTAGGGGACAGGTGGTAGGGATGTCATAGGGTATGTGTGATAGGGACAAAGGAACAAAGTGTTCACAGAACCTGTCAGCCAATAGGTTAGCTATGTCCATTGGCTCATTATACGTGGTATCATTAACTACCAGTCCGGCACAAATCTGGGCTTTTGTAAATAAAGAATGCCTTATGGCTGTCCTTAGTTGAAGAAGCTAATTTTGATTTTTAGTTTGCTTTGGAGGACTTCACAAGAAGTCTTCTTTGCTTGTTTAAGCTGAGGAGGGAGTGTTTCCAGTTTAGGGCTCACTCCCTCTTAGTCTACAGCAATTTCTTCCTCTTATTGCAAAGCCTGTTAATATCAATTGCCCACCAAACAAGTTTGCTGTTCCTTGAGGAGCTTGTTTTGGTCCTATGAGGTATGGTCGAGTCAGTATAGTTGTACAGGTGTTTGTATAAAGCACTGGTGTAGAACTCAGCATAATTGCCAGTTTTATCTGAGGGGGGAGGTGCAGTGAAGTTATTTATACCATCCCATAAGATGTTATTATTTGGTTTGGAAAAGTTTTTTTAGTTTAGTTGCTGCTGGGGGTGGGGTCATATATGATAGCTACTTCGACTGAGACTGGTTTGTGGTCAGATCTCACCAGGGAATACTTCACAGTGGAGGTGTTACAGTGGTCCCCCATATTGGTAAGCACGAGATCCAGGATATTGGCACTCCTTGTGGGGTGTCAACCAGCTGGTCCAGGACACTGGAGTTAACAAAGTTGAGGAACCTCTGGGCAAGTGAGTTAGAGCATGAGGAATTTACCCACTCAATGGATGATTAGTTAAAGTCACCCAAAACCATGGTATTTGAATGTATCTTGATAGACTTAAGTAGATCCAAACAGGCAGAATGAGTGTGCTGCCCTCATGGAGTTGGTCCTGTAGCTGGCAATGACTTGAATAGGTGTCCTACCAACAGTTAATCGCACCTGAAGTATCTCCAGGGAATCATACTGTTTAACCAATCTGGAGGTGTATTTATCTTTAATGAATATTGATACACTGCCTCCTTTAGTTTTCATGCCTTCAGTTTGTGGTCTGAATGCATGGAAGGAGGTGTAACCCAGTACGGCTGCGGTGCTCTCTTCAGCCTTGAACTAGGTCTCTGTGACTTCACAAATGTCTGTGTCTTCAAAGGTTAGGATTGCATCCAGTGAGTGCAGTTTGATGTTAAGACTCCTAGCATTTAGCAGCATAACCCTGAGGTTGTTTTTAGATGGAGTTTTTACATCTGGAATTTTGTTCTTGAGACAATGCATAAAAAAAAAACACTATGGAGCTGCAGGCAAGAACTTTAGCCAGTAGTTGAAATCCTAAAGGTGACAGATGAAGACTATTTTTGGCAAAGTATTGAGGTCTGTCGACCTTGTCATCCCAGGCTGACAGATACTGGATCTGCTTAGAATGACACCAGAAATTAAGCAAATTATTGAAGTCAACCTTTTTCTGTTTGCATTGAGGCATCATCCTAGGTGAAGGTAAAATGCTGCTTAAGGCCTGCAACATACCTGCCTGAGATTCCTGCCAAGACCGCAGTCATGTCTCTCTTCATATAGTCTAGAGAGGTATGTCTCAAGTCGTTCACAGCAACATGGACCATGTTGGAGTCATAGCAGTACCTGTTGTTGAGTGACTTGAGTGCATGTGTGATATGCTGGATCCTGGCACCTGACAGACAGATGACCACGACCCTTTCCTTATCCAGCCTGGTTTGAGGGACATCATTGTCTGTTGTACTGATTTACTTACTCTGTATTCATTATCTATCTAGCTGTTGGATAAAGTAGTCTATTTTAAAACTCTAACAAGCACTTGTTTTTACATCAAGAGGTCATTGGATTTTCTGTCTAGTGCACTGTGAGGTAGCCTGGTGTTTTTAGGTTTGGCAACATTTGAGATTTCTGAATGTAGTTTTATTGGCAGGGGGCTTATTAATTAGCTTATCTTGTTTTTATTGCCTTTTTAAATTCTGTACAATTGAGTGGCTCTTGGATCATTTATATAAAATGAAGGCGTTTATTAAATAATCACACTTCTATAAGTTGTTTAAAGTATACTGCAGTATCCATATTTTTAAGTTTGTATGTGGTAGCATTTCATATCTACAAAACAAGCAGCAAAAGGAACCTCCTAGATCCAATAAACTCTTCCAAAAGTGTAGCAAACTCTTTATTTTGAAACGTAAACACCACGGAACAGCACAAAACAAAAATAATAAATCCAGTAAATCAAGTGCTTTCGCCTGAAGCTATGTCAGGCTTTCTCAAGATGAACCACAAGCAACGTGGCTTCATTTAAATACAGCAATCAATTAAACCAACAATTAAATCAGTTCAGTTAATGACTCTCAATTAAAGTGCTAAGTGCTTAATTGTAGAAAACTTTCCAAGTCTCTAAAATGCAGTTAATATTTTCATCACAGAATAAAAATGTATGATTTTATAGTACTTTAATAGTACCTCATATTCACCAACGCAACCTCTGTCTGTTGTAATAATGCAAGTACATTCAAAATAATCACCTTAACAAAATAAATGTTGAAAGTAAACCTTTTGTTAAATAAACTCATTCTTTTAAATGCTTAGAACCTTGTAAGCAACTGTGTGGTTACTTAACCTACATTCTGTTTTGTAACCCCGTTGTAAATCAGTTCTTACTTAGTTGCATTTGTTAAAAAACTTTACACTAAAAATGTGTGGCACTACGTGATTATAATTTCATTCAAGTATTATAGAAATAAACTTTTTGCCCGTAATTCTTGAACCATGTTCAAACTTATGTGTGCTATTCAGTACATTTCACCGTCTTAAATAAGGTGAAATTAAAAACTGTGCATACGTAATGTTGACCATCAACCCATGTGTTAAAAGTCCAAAGTGCTTAATATGCGTGTAAAGAACTTTGTCCAAAGTGCGTATTGTAACTGTCAAAAACAGGTATGTAAACAAGAAGAACCTGGTTACAAGAAAGCAAGTGTGTTTATATGTGTACAACTTCAAATAGCGATGAAACCCCATTGTTGTTGTATATGCATTCAACATAATTCATAAAACAATTTATAAATGAAATACAATTAGAAAATATGTATGTTAAAACCAAGTTAATCGATTGATAAATAAAATCTCTTCATTCCTATAAGAACTGTTTTATAAAATATATATTTGGATATAAATATGAATATATATAAAAGTAATGCATATTAAATAAATAAAGATGTACACCAGTCTAATAACAATAATAAATAAATAAATAAATAAATAAATAAATAATATGTTAATTATATATTAAACCTGAACTGCACTATGTTAATTCATGTAGTAATTAAAATCCCTAAAACCTAAGGACTATAAATTTAGTTTGTGTAGGTATGTAGCCTAAAATCCAATAATTTAAAGTTTTGCTCGTCTTAATTTTAGTAAACTCGTAATACTAATAGCTTCGTTAAGGCCAGGAGGTCTTGACGCGTTCAGTCTTAATTGCCAAGTTAGTTCTTTATATTCAACTGTTGTCTTCCAGTCCCCACCTCTGGGATTAAAAGGTACCTGCTCTGATTTACTGGATTTATTATTTTTGTTTCGTGCTGTTCTGTGGTGTTTACATTTCAAAATAAAGAGTTTGCTACACTTTTGGAAGAGTTTATTGGATCTAGGAGGTTCCTTTTGCTGCTTGTTTTGTGGTCTTTTTGGGAATGAGTTTGAGATTTACTTTGTTTAGCATTTCATATCTATTAAGGTTGTCTGTGGCAACATTTCACTGTGGACACTCCTTTACTGTGCTTTCGCATTTAAAGGACTGGACTTATTCATCTAGGGCAATAGGAGTTTACCTGGTCTCTCTGAGCTAGGAATCACACAAAAGGGCTTTAAGTTTCTTTCTGCACTTCTATTGTATACTGTGACTGTACTTCAGCACTTAAAAAAAAACTGTATTATCTGCTGCTTTAAGTAGTTAATTGCACTGTATTATATTGTATCTGTTAGTTGTAGGGCTGTTCTAGGTAGTTTGTTTGGTCTTGTTACACTTGGGCTCCAAACCAGTCATTCTATGTTAAGAAGGTGTTTTTCATCATTCTTGTGGCAGAAGTATGCTGTTCTAACCTGTATGAGTTGGGGGTTGCTGATGGAAGACTTATTGTGTGCTTTCCTGATTTTTTTCTCTTTGCTCGTATTTAAGCCTCACATATGTGTGGCTCTGCTCTTTACACAGTTATCAGTGCCCCTGTATATACACAAAACCTTAGAAGTTAATTTTTTTCCCTAAACAGCTGTCAGAGAAACCCTTCTAAGCTTTTGCTGCTGTAGAAGCAACTCATTTGCACACTGAGCAGTGTTGCTTTATTGATCAACCTTAGCCTCCACAAAGTATAGGTCCCTCTTATAGTCTCGACACTACCAATGCAGTCCTGTCAAATTAATCCATTTCCTTTCTTAATAAAACATATGGTAACAGCCTGCTATCATAGACGGGCAGTTTCACATCATCCCTCTGGCCAGCCTGATAGACATGGGCATCCTGAGGAAAGGTAGCAATTATTTTATGTATACTGACAATCACTTACTCCTGAAAACAAGCACTGTATGTGAGAGGTGAAGTCACTCTATGAAACTGGAGGCAAGACTCTCACATAAGGACAAACTGAAGGACAAACAGGTTGTCAGCACACATACACTTCCCACCCTAAATAAGGACATGACACATAAACCCACATATGTGGAAGTTCTCACTAGTAACTTACCAAAAGATCAGAGGCCTCCCAAATGGAAACAATTTACACACATAATGATACATAAACAATCACAACACATAACACACACATCAGTATCACAACAAATAAGCCCATAAGGCGTAACCCCACAAAACCTAATCATACCTCTCAACTGTACAGATCTTCACAGAATGTCCAGATTTTTGCTTCATATTTCTGATCTCTTCCTCATAAAAAGTTTGTTTTTTTATGACAAATCCCTTGGATGATTTAAGAATTAAAGTCACTAAATAATGACATGCATTTGAGTTTAAGATTTAATATCCTTCAGAAAATGCATGCTAAATCTATCTATTTTGTTATTCTATCAACTTTTTAAGTTTATAAGAGGAATATTTAAAATGTGTCCCTATTTTTGAGCCTTTGCCCCCCCCCCCCATTATGTCAGGCTTTGTCAGGTTTCTTGTGCTAAGAGTCTGACAGGTATGTTGGTCATAGGCATCTCCATTGTGAGACACACGAATGTTCCCCTCACTAGGCTTGATAAGGACAGGGTTACGGTTAGCTGCCTCTCAGGTGTCAGGATCCATCAAGTCACTCAAGCACTCAAGTCACTCAATCACAGGTACCAGTATGACTCTGGCTGAGTCAATGTGGAGGTGAATGGCTTGAGATATACTTTAATGGACTATATGAAGAAAGACATGGCTGAGCTTTTAGATTATGTGTCACAGACAGGTATAATTCTAACCTTAAGCAACATTCTTCCTTCTCCAAGGATGATGCCACAACACAAACAAAAACTGATTGACTTTAACAATTCGCTTAGCTGCTGGTGTCAGCCCAAGGGGATCCAGTCTCTGTCAGCTTGGGAAGACATGGTTGATGGGACACACTGCTTTTCCATAAATGGTCTGCATCTGTCTCCTCCAGGCTTTGCTGTTCAGTTTTTTATCTCACTTGACTACTTTTAAATCCTTGGACTACAGGATAACCAATCTGACCAATCTCAGGTTAGTTTCAAGTAGAGATGGAAAATGAGGAAGAAATGGACAGTGTTACAATATTACACTTTAAGTGATGTACTTACAACAGACCTTATGAGCAACCTATCCCTGCTTCTGCACTGATATGGTTCTCTGTGCCTCAGCAGACATGCAAACTGGCTTAATGTACACACAGTCATCTGTAAAACGGAAGCTTTCATCATAAATAAATAAATAACCTTGCTCAGCATAATTAGCAAATAAAAAAAAAAAAAAAATGAATTAGAAAAGTAGAGAAACATGGATAAAGCTGTAGTTATATGTACACCTGTAGCAGCAATACTACTACTACTACTACTACTAATAATAATAATAATAACACAATTGTCTGGCTACGATGACTTAGGATTAGGAAATGACCTCTTAGTTGTTATTTAGGAAGAATAATTGAGGTAGAACAATTGCTATTGTTGCTATGCATAGATATATAATATAGTAATATGGATGGAAGCTGACAATATTACATATTACAAGCATGAAGAGCAATTCATTTGGATGTGTGCTTGGGAATGGTATGCAATAGAGGCATAGAATGTGTGCTTGACTAATCCTAGAAAAACATTATGTGGCACTGGTTTGTCAGCTATTTCAATAATTCCACTGATTTCAGTTAAAACTAACTCTAAACATGATATCTATATATGGGTAATTTCATTTTAGTGAAATATTTTTTTTGTAATCGTTACTTACCTGAGCTGGTTGGAATACAGTGATTAAGTATCATTTCAATCTGTAGACTAATTCCATCCATAATAGTTCATTTTCAGTCTGATTTGATTTCTTTTAAATGTGTTTGGTGATGTATAATTTGCTGGAGTGTCTGTCTGAATTGTCCGTAATCTATATTTTTAGATATAGGTTAATTTTTTTTGGGCACATTTCAACCTTTCTGATTAACATTTCTCAGAATGTGATGCATATAATATGTTTCTTATCTGTTCGGCTATGTATGTAGCCTTCAGTCTATCTATCTATCTTTCTATATGTATCTATCGATTACTTTTTCCTTCCTTCCTTCCTTACTTGCTTCAAACCAGAAACCATAGAAAAGGTAACCTTGATTCATTTATTGTGATAATTTCACTAGTTTTTTTTTAAACTTTTTAAACTCTGATGGAGTCTTTTCTAAGATGAAGCACTTAGTGGTGAAATGACATTATTAAATGACCTTTAACAAGTTTTTCCGAGCTGTTTTCTACTGTTTACATGTTCATAGGTTCATAGGTTCAGAGGTAGATACTAGCCTATCGGCCCAAGGGCCTACGTAAGCCTAGCCAACAAGGTTCCATGGCTTACACCACCCAAGAAAGTTATTTTCCTGTGCGTCTATTGAGCAGAGACACAAAAGTGATCCCCAGCGTGTATTTCCTATTTCCCATCCACCCATCAAGATTTTTCTTGAAGAGCACTAATGAAAATCTTTGCTTGACATAGATGGGTAGCTTGTTCCAGAGTATAGGAAGCCTCTGGGAAAGGACTATATCCCTCCAGCATGTCCTGTTTATTGTGGTGACAAGGTTTAGGTCCCTAGAGCATGTAGCTCAGAGGGATTGGGATTTCTTTATGTGTAGCATGTCCAACAGCTCTGGATTTGACATAGCTTTATATGTTAGGCAGAGATCACCTCAGAATAGGCGATTTGCTACGGAGTAAAGCTGGAGTTTTTTGAGGCGGTCTGTGTAGGGCATTTGTTTGAGGCCAGTAATCCTCTTTGTGAGGTACTTCTGTGGTCTTTCCAGCTGCTGCAGATGTCTTGTGAGGTACATTCCAAAAGGGGCGTTGTACTCTATAATGGGTCTAATGAGTGTCGAGTAGAGCGGAACAATTACCTCTTTTTTTCTGGATGAGAACCCTTTTATAACGAGGTGTGCCACGTAGAAGGACTTCCTGACTACTGTGGCAATGTGACTATCAAAGGAGAGACTACTGTCCACCTGGGTCCCAAGGTCTCTTATCACTCATTCGGTGTTAAGTAGATTGCTGCCTATGTGATAGTTCATGAGTTTTTACCAAAGGGGATAACACTGCACTTTTTGGCATTGAGCTTGAGGCCATGGCTCTGACACCAAGCATCTGTCTCAGTGAAGCCCTTCTGTAGGATGTCCACATCATTTGGGGACTTGACTATGGCTCCTAGTTTGCAGTCATCTGCAAAATTCATTAGCCAGAGGCCTTCTGTGTTAGCCTGTACTTCAGAGAAGTAGATATCAAACAGAAGAGGTCCCAGGACGGAACCCTGTGGTACTCCACTTGTTACTGCTTTAAGGTCAGATATGGAGTCTGCAACTTTTACAGTGTGGGCTCTGTCAGTTGGCAACCCATCTTGTGACGTAGGGATTTATACCTAGTTTAGTGAGTTTAGTTATAATTCCAGAATGGGGGATGGTGTTGAAAGCCTTGGCGAGGTCAAGATAGGCTGTGTGAACCACCTTACCCTCATCCACGGCTTTGATGACTGCCTCAAAGAAGTCGATCAGGTTCAGGAGGCATGATCTGCCTTTCACAAACCCGAACTGAGTGGGATCCAGAGTTTGAAGGTTACCAATGTCTTTGTTTATGAGTTCCATGGTGATACATTCCATGGCCTTGCAGACCAGGCTCGTCAGGCTAATAGGTCGATAGTTCCCGGGATCAGTGGTGGCTCCCCCTTTGTGGAGTGGGATAACTGTTGCTGTGCACCATTCAGTGGGCACAAAGCCTGATGTGAGGCTATTATTAAACATGATGCTTAAGTGGGGAGCCAGTTCATTCTGAAGTTCATGTAAAACGCAGTTTGGGATGTTACCCGGTCCCATGGATGCTGTGTTTTTGGATTTAGATCGTGCAGCTTTTACCTGCATAGTTGTGATTACAGGGACTCTGCATTCTTTCTGTATAGATATGGGCCCTTTAGGGGGTGAGAGGGGGGTAAAGTTAGCACTGAACCTATCTGCCAGTATGTTGGTAATATTAGTTGGTTCTGTAATTTTCAAGCCTTTGTGCTGTAACTCAGAGCAGATCCGGGTGTTGCCATCTAGATTCTTGACATAGCTATAGAATGCTTTGTGGTTGTCCTTGGATTTAGTTGTGATTTTGTTTTCGTAGCTAGCTTTGGAGAATCTTATAAGGGATCTTAGCTTCTTACTGAGGTTGTCCAGGGAGCTCCTCCACTCATGGGATTTTACTCTCTTTTGCAACAGTTTTTTCCTTCTATTGTACAGTTTGTTTATGGCAGGGGACCACCAGACTGGCTTTCTTTTTTGGAGAATAGCGTCTTAGTTCTGTTTGGGATAGCATGATCCATGCACTCGTGTAAGTGCTTATAGAGTGCATTTGTGTAGGATTCAACAGTTGTAACTGAATTGTCCATCTGCATGGGTGTCATGAAGTTCACCACTTCTGTCTTAAGAAGCATGAAGTTGGCTTTGGAGAAATTTTTTACTGTGGTTTCCTTTATGGGGGTGGGGGCGGGATGTGGATATCAAGGGTGATAAGCTTATGGTCGGATCAGACCAATGAGGAGTTGATTTCAGGTGTGGAACACCAGTCACTCATGTTGGTAATGACTAGGTTTAGGATATTGTTGCCCCTGGTGGGAGTGTGGATAAGCTGATCTAGGGCATTGGAGTTTATGAATTCCAGAAAGCATTGCGCTAAGGAGTTGGTACACGAGTAGTTTTCCCCAGTTAATGGCGGGGTAGTTGAAGTCGCCCATTATTAAGGTGTTTGGTTGAACCCTAATATTTTCCAGTACATCAAGAAAAGAGGAGTGGGAATCCTGGGGCGTGGTGAGGGATCTGCAGCAAGCTACAATTTGTATTGCAGTTTTGCCCATAGTTAGTTGCACTTGGATAACCTCTGATGCATTATGCTGAGCAACTAGCCTGTATGTGTGGATATCCTTAATGAATATGGACACACCTCTGCCTTTGTTGTTTCGGTCCAGGTTACATGGCCGAAAAGTGTGGTATGAGTTATAGCCTGGAAGTGCAGGGGTGCTCTCTGGAGCCTTGAACCAGGTCTCAGTCACTGCACAGATATCGATATTCTCCATTTTAAGGAGTGCCTCAAGTGACTGCATTTTGAGATTTAGACTTCTAGCATTGAGTAGCATTACCCTCAGTTTTTGCTTGCCTGTTCCTGTTATGGTGGTGAATTTGTTATTTGAACCCTGCCTAAAAAAGACACTATAGGGGCAGCAAGAGCCTTAGCCAGTATCCAGAATCCCAGGGGCGACAGGTGCAGGCCATCTGTGGCAAAGCATCATTGTCTGTCGACCATGTCATCCCAAGCAGACATATATTGGATCCCCTTAGACTGGCACCAGAAGCTTATCCAATTGTTGAAGTCAATCATTTGGTCCTTTTACTGCGGTATCATGCTGGGCGATGGCAGAATGCTACTCAGGGCTTGAGTCATACCTGCCTGGGTTACAAGATCGGAGAGCTCTTCCATGTCTCTTTTCATGAAGTCCAGGGAGGTACATCTCAGGTCCTTCACACCAACATGGACAATAACAGAGTCATATTTGTACTTGTTGTGGAGTGACCTGAGTGCATGGGTTATGTGGCAGATCCTGGCACCCGACAGGCAGCTGACAGTAACCTTCTCCTTGTTTAGCCTGGTGAGTGGGACATCAGTGTGCCTGACTATAGAGTCACCTATGACCAGTGTGTTGGGTACGTTGTTTTGCCTTATTGGCTATGATTGAGCGGCACACTGAGTCTGTGGGCTATGTCATTTGGGCTGTGTTGGGGGATGGAGGTTGCTTGCATTTCTGCTTTGAAAGTTTCTGTTGCTTAAACAGATTATTATTGAGAGCCTCCACGAATGTTTTTGTGTTACTATGTGTTGATTTTGGTGGCATAGATTTAATGAGACTATGTGACGAGTGTGGTGTGGTGCAAATGTTTACCTTCTCTTCATGACTGTCAAGTTCAGTCTTTGTTGGAGAGAGCTTTACCTCCAGTTTAGCTAGATAAGTGCATCTCTCACAGGTTGTAGTGTTGGGTTGTAGGAGGAGAGGGTTGTCTGTGTACATGAGGCAATTTCTACATTGCCTCAAGATGCCCAGATTCATCAGATAGACAGGAGAGAACACTGAGAGCTGACCCTTGGACATGCCTGAATAAAAAACAATTTTCCTCTAGATAAGTGAGGAAAGTTAGTACAAGAGCTGTTTTTCTCCAAGCAAGTGAGAAAAGTAAGTACAACAACTGTTTTCCTCTAGGTAATGAGGACGATTGAGTGCTATAGTAATTAGTAGCTTATTTAGTGCTTACAAGTTCTGAACAAGTGCTGAGCATGAATAAGCAAATTTAAGTGCTAAAACTAAGAATCTGTATCTGCACTAGATGAGTCACAGGACAGAAACAAGTGTAAATGCAGGCTTTCAAATCAGAAAGTTGAGAGAGATGGAAGATTGCCCAAATGGCCAATAACTACAATTTCTGGGCCAGAACCATTCCTTATGTGGTAGACAGGTTACTTAGTGCTTACCACTCTCACTGATACGCTAGAAGGCTTCCTTCCAACACAGAGAAGCTTGGGTAGCTCAGAAGCTTACATACAGTCCTGGATACAGCAAATATGTATCTGGTAACACTAGTTACAGGAAAGTTAGGAAACAGGCTTACAGTTTTTTTTGTTTTTTTTTTTTTACAGAAAAGTAGCAAAAACAGTAGTAAAAACAATTCACATGCAGTGCAAGCTAGCACACTTGAGTATGTAGCAATAGCAGACCAAACACAGTTTAAAAAATGCAATTAAATTAAAAAAGGACTAAAAGCAAGTGCAGAAAGAGTTTATTAGGTAGAATGTGGTAAAGAGATGGGACTGGGGGAGTATCCCAGATCAAATCTACAGTGGAGCGGGCAACTTCAATAGACACCAAATTTAAACTGCAAACCAAATATAGGGAGGGTGAGTAGGACAAAGCAGAGATCTAAACAACAACTAACAGTACAAACTTTAAAATCCAAAAAAATATACTCAGCTCTGTATATTTGCAGATCATTCTCTCAGAACAGTGAGACAACAGTTTCAACAGAGATCTAAGCAACAACTAACAGTACAAACTTTAAAACAAAAAAAATATATATATACTCAGCTCTGTATATTTGCAGATCAGTCTCTCAGAACAGTGAGACAACAGTTTCAACAGAGATCTAAGCAACAACTAACAGTACAAACTTTAAAACCAAAAATATATACTCAGCTCTGTATATTTGCAGATCAGTCTCAGAACAGTGAGACAACAGTTTCAACAGAGATCTAAGCAACAATTAACAAACTCTATAACCAAAAAAATATACTCAGCTCTATATATTTGCAGACAGTCTGTAAGGCAGTCTCTCAAAACCCAGGATGTGTTTATGTTATTTCACTCTTTCCTTACTTATTTGACAGTGAAGTAAACTGGACCACCAGTGGCCCTTTTTCAACCATAAACTAGTTATATGGGAAATTATATAACAATGATGCATATAGTAAGATAAAAACACACAGCACAACAATAAATGTGTGGCAGCTAGGAAAACCACAGAATGTAAATAACACCCAATAAACAAAGTGTAATCTACACCAGATGAGCTAAAAATTTAATGCTGAAGGTCATGCAAGTTTGAAATCAAAACAGGATGGGTACTGTAGAATAAACATTAAAAAAAACAAGAGACAAAACATAAAAACTGATTTACTATACAACCAGCAGTTAAAAGTAAAAACTTGATACAGACATTTAAATCAAATTAGATTTCCTTGTAGGCTAATGACTAATATTTGGTTGTAACCTGTTTTGTTGTGCAACATAGCAGCTCATATTAGAAGATCTTGTCATTTCTAGAACTCAGTGTTTCATGCACAGTTTTTCTTAGTCTATTTTACTTGTTTAACCTTTACTTATTCAAAAATATTTATTGGTATTGACCAGCGGAAAGTCTTACTTGTTACACTATGATTTCCTCCACCATTGTATTAACGTTCTCCTTTTTCTTCACAGGTCTTCCTGAGCTCGAAATAATTTACCTGCTTGGAATGATACTTGTCTATAATATATCTACTGAGAATGTTTCCTCTACAGCAGAAATATGATATATGGCTGAATGTATATGATCATATTCTCAGTCATAGTTTCTAATTTGAACTTACAACAATCCAGTCCTGCTTCATAAGACTGGATCTAATAACAAACCAGTAAATAATATCAACAGATTTATCTGTAAAGTAGAGGTGTGGAATTACAAAATCAAATGCCATTGTCAGAAGGACAAAGAAGGCACTCCCCATTCATGTATGCCTCCACACAGAAGACGCTCTAGCTGAGAATCGAACGGGACAATGTCTTGAATATATATATATATATATATATATATGTATATATATATATATATATATATATATATATATATATATATATATATATATATATGTATATATATATATATATATATATATATATATATATATATATACATATATACACACACACACACACACACACACACACACACACACACACACACACAAAATTGTCATAATATTGACACTCTAAACATCGAGTATGGAATGCAAACATTTCAAAATACTGTAAGCTTAAAATATCGACACACAAAAATTCTGAAAGTTTAGAATACTAAGTGTTATAAGACAGAAATTTAAAGTGCCTATTTGTGGAATATGATTATAATGTAGGACGTATTTATTTAGTGTTTGTAAATGAGGCATGTCTCTTTAAATTTATATAAAAGTATGTGAACAAATATAGTGGATGCTTCATACTCTTCCAGCAGTAGTGAAAGTTTGTACAGTATTAGAAAAGAAAAAGGTATATCCCCTTTTTCTTACTGGAATGTGGTCCCAGAGTTGGTATATTTAGTTGGGGGGGTGGGCACAGCCCCGACATCAGGGAGACATGGGGAGGTGTAAACCCCCCACTTAGGTGGGTTGTAGATAGTCCAGTTCATACAAGGAAGGTAAGTAAGTAGTTTTTTAATTTTTGCGAAGAGTTGTTCATTGTTTTAGGAAGTATACAGTGTTGTATTTCTATAGTACTGCTTTGCTGTAGGGAGTTGTACGTTACGTTTACACATTTAGATTCAGCATTTTGGGCTTCTGTATTTTCCAGTTTCTGTATTTTGACATTTTGGCATTCTTGTCTTTGTATTTAGAGTTTCAGTATTATCGCAATTCGGTATTTAGAAGTAGATCCATATACATAGATATATGTGTGTGTGTGTGTGTGTGTGTGTGTGTGTGTGTGTGTGTGTGTGTGTGTGTGTGTGTGTGTGTGTGTGTGTGTGTGTGTGTGTGCGTGTGTGTGTGCATGTGTGTGCATGTGTGTGTGTGTGTGTGTGTGTGTGTGTGTGTGTGTGTGTGTGTGTGTGTGTGTGTGTGTGTGTGTGTGTGTGTGTGTGTGTGTGTGTGTGTGTGTGTGTGTGTGTGCATGTGTGTGTGTGTGTGTGTGTGTGTGTGTGTGTGTGTGTGTGTGTGTGTGTGTGTGTGTGTGTGTGTGTGTGTGTGCATATACTTAGCTAGAACAATGCTATAGATCCAAATATACAACCAATAACAATGATAATAGATAGCACTTTCATCTCAAATGCATACAACATGGTGAATAAAACTGTAACTTTATATGCTCCCTGGGATTCATTAATGCCTACCTGAAGTGTGCACAGTTATGAATGAACAGACAACACAAGAATAGCCCACACCTTCTTCATCCTAATTTTAGTTTTCTTACTGATTTTCTTGCAGCCGTAAGTGGCATAAACATTGCCACTAAGTGTAGATTACAAGTACACTTGCTGTAATCTTTCTGAGTGAGTAAAAAGTATAAAAATTGTGGTAGGGATATTCTTGAATACAGATCATGTACACTTCATGTAGTTATTAATGAATCTGGCCCAGCTGTTGCTTGAGAAGAATATAGCTCTAGTTATTTCAGACACCAATAAGAATTAGAATGTGAATTATCAGTTACAAAATTATTTGAAAAAAAAAAAAACAAGCTAAAAGCGATGATGGAATCTATCTGAAATATAAAACCCGTATAGTAGCATGCATGGAGGATAAAAAGAAGTTATGTCTTACCATAATGTTCCATCTGTGTTGTCAATCTTCACTAATCCTTAACAGTGGACTCAGTTCTGAGCCTCAGAAGTGACCTGGCTGTTAATTCTATCTTGTGCCTTCCAAATTCTTAAGCCAGGCACTACCCACAATGCTCATTTCAAAATTTCTTCATATTGAGTTAGCCCAACGTAGTAGAAGACAGACAAGCAGAATGTATAGTTAAACCATAGATATAATAGTCAGAGACTAGATATGTGTCCTTAATATGAAGCTAGATTTGAAAAATCTGGTCCACTAAGAGTCTCAGGTTGGGGTAAGGAGGGTGGGGATATCAAGGATTAGTGAAGATCGACAACACAGCAGGACCATTATGGTAAGACATAACTTCTTTATCTGATATTGTCAATCTTCACTGAAACTTTGATAGTGGGACAGAGTCCACAGCTACTTTAGTCTTGGGAGGTCTCACAGAAGAATATCCCGAAGCACCATTGAGCCGAATGATGCCTTTCCCCTCGAGACCTTATCCAATTTATAATGAGTAATAAAGGTATAAGCACTTGGGCTTCAGACCAGTTGTTTTACATTAGGAAGGTTTGTGGCCTGCACTGTGGTGGCAGGACAGGTGGCTTACATCCTTCTAAGTTGGGAACTGCTGATTGAGGGCTCAGTGTCTGCTATTCTAAAAGTGTATTAGTTCTGGTTTAAGCACTTGGGCTTCAGGCCAGTTATTTTACATTAAGAAGGTTCGTGGTCTGCACTCTTGTGGGAGGAGAGGCTGGACTCTGCCCTTCTGAGCTGGGAATTTCTGGTTAAAGGCTTATAGTGCCTGCATATTTCAACTGTTTCTTACTGTAATTGGTACACCTTGTTTGCTGTAGTCCTCTCTTAAAACCTAGTTGCCTCGTGGTTTTGGCATCCTTTCAGGCTTGTTGGCTGTTGGTGAAGCACCCACCAAGAGGAGAAAATGCTGAGAGAAGAAAGGAACCACTTTTGAGATTTTAAGTATTTTTCCTCTGTTTATTTGCTAAGTTTTTCTGCATAGTTGCCTAGTTTGAGCATTTTCTGGCTTGTTAAACTTGATTTCTGCATTAGTAGCTGTATTTAGAGCACAACCAAAAGCTATTTACTGAATTTCCTGTTTGCACTTAATTTTAAAATCGTTTTTTCTCAAAACTTGCATATTTTCTGTCTTTGGCCTAGCACTCTTGTGTGGGGTCATTTACTGTACTCCAAAAAAAAAAAAAAAAGCTCAGCACTTGTCTTAAAAGCATCTTCTTTTCAGGTTTAGCACTTCTGTATTATACAAAGTCCCTCACTAGCGAACCCCCCCCCCCAGGAGTACCCACTTCCTTACTAAGTCCTCTCTTATTCAGTTACACCCCTAACTTATAATTTCTCTAGCATGTCGAAGGGCCAGATGCTGGCATCCTCCCCTGTCCAGTTGGTGAATCTGGGAATATTGAGGCAATGTTACAATTGCCTCATGTACACAGACAACCCTCTCCTCCTCCCACATAACACAAATACTTGCGAGAGATGCAGCTATTTGGCCAAACTGGAGGCTGAGCTCTCTCAACTCAGGACTGGCAAGACCAGACAGGAGGAGAAGGCATCTACACACACCACAAAACCAGTCTCACATAAAGCTATCACAACAATGAATCAAACACATAAACACACTAAGACATACTCGGAGGCTCTGAGCAAAAATTTACCTAAACAGCAGAGGCCTCCAAAGCAGACACCCAAGCAACTGCCACCTCATGACACACCACAGGCAACACATAAACCACAAAATCAGTGTGCAAAGCAGTCACAGCCCTTAAGGCCAAATACAACACCAAACATACTTGTCATAGGTGACTCCATAGTCAGACACACTGACGTCCCACTCACCAGGCTGAATAAGGAGAGGGTCACAGTAAGCTGCCTATTGGGCGCTAGGATCTGCGACATAACACAAGCACTTGGGTCACTCCACAGCAAGTACAAATATGACACAGTCATTGTCCATGCTGGTGTGAACGACCTGAGACGTACCTCCCTGGACTACATGAAAAGTGACATAGAGGAGCTCTCTGATTATGTAGCCCAGGCAGGTATGACCCTGACCCTGAGCAGTATCCTTCCTTCACCAAGAATGATGCCACAACATAGAGACAAGATGATCAGCTTTAATAATTGGCTTAATTTCTGGTGTCATTCAAAGGGGATCCAGTGTCTGTCTGCCTGGGATGACATGCTTGACAAGCCACTCTGCTTCACAAGAGACGGCTTGCACCTGTCACCCCTGGGATTCTGGATATTGGCTAAGGCTCTTGCCACCCCCATAGTGCCTTTTTAGGCAAGGCTCAAATTCTAAACCTACCACCCTAGAAAACAAAAATGGGAAGAAACTAAGGGTAATGCTGCTCAATGCCAGAAGTCTAAATCTCAAAATGCATGCACTCGAGGCCCTTCTCAGTATGGAGAACATCGATGTCTGTGCTGTAACTGAAACCTGGTTCAAGGCTCCTGAGAGCACCCGGCACTATCAGGTTTTACCTCATATCATGCGTTCCGGCCCCAAAACCCGGACCACACCACAAAAGCAGGCCGTGTATCCATATTCATCAAGGATACCCACACCTCCAGGTTGGTGGCAACGCACGAAGCATCAGAAACCATCCAGGTGCAATTAACCACAGGCAAAACTGCTCTACAATTTGTAGCATGCTACAGGCCACCCTCTCAAACTCAGGAACCCCACACAGCCTTCCTGAAGACACTGGAGGGTATAAATGTATCTCCAAACACCATTATATTGGGTGACTTCAACTACCGAATATAGACTGGGAACATTACTCAAGCCCCAACTTTTTAGCCCAAAGGTTCCTGGAGTTCATAAATTCAAATGCCATGGAACAACTAGTCACCATTCCCACAAGAGGAGAAAATATACTAGATCTCATCATCACAAACATGGGGACAAAATGCTCCACACCGAAGTATATCCCTCATTGGTGAGATCAGATCATAAACTAATCTCACTGGAAATTCACATCCCGCCCCACCCCAAACAAAAGACCACAGTGAAGAACTTCTCTAAAGCAAACTTCACACTACTCAAGACTGGTGTGGTATCCTTCAAGGCCCCGAGTCAGTGGAAACCACAACCCAAGCTGCAGAAGCCCTTACAAATGCCTTCTACGAACACCTCCAGGACTGCATGGATCAGGCAATCCCTAATAAAACCAAGACTCTTTCCACCAAGGGCAAACATCCAGTCTGGTGGACCCCAGCCATAAACAAACTTTACAATAAGAGGAGAAAGCTGTTACATGATAGAGCAAAATCCATAAAAGAGAAGACACCCTTGATCATTATTAGTAAAAAAATACGAGCACTCATAAAATCATCCAAGGTCAACTTTGAGAGAAAAATTGCCATAGATTCAAAAGACAATCATAAGGCCTTCTTCAGCTATGTTGGAAACCTGGGTGGAATCTCCCAGATATGCTCAGAATTAGTCCAAAATGATACAAAAATCACTGAACTCACAGACATTGCCAACATACTGGCGGACAGGTTCAGTGCAAACTTCACCCCCCTCTCCCCACCAAAAGGAGAGAGAACTATCCCAGCGGAGTGTAGCCTCCCAGACATCTCAAATGCGCAGGTAAAAGCTGCTCTCTCTAAAGCTAAAAACACAGCATCAATGGGACCAGATGGTGTCCCCGGCTGTGTGCTACACAAACTCAATGAGGAACTAAACCCACACATAAGGCAGCTGTTTAATCTTAGCCTTACCACAGGATACGTGTCCAAGGAGTGGCGTACGGCAACTGTGGTCCCACTCCACAAAGGCGGTGCCTCTACGGACCCTGGTAATTACCGCCCCATAAGCTTAACAAGCCTGGTCTGCAAAGCTATGGAGAGGATCATAATGGAACTCATAAACAAAGACATAGGGGACTTGCAGACATTGGACCCGACCCAGTTTGGCTTTGTCAAGGGCAGATCATGCCTTTTGAACTTGGTCGACTTCTTCAAAACAGTCACCAAGGCCATTGATGAGGGAAAGGCAGTCCATACAGCCTACCTTGACCTTGCAAAAGCTTTCGACACAATACCCCACTCAGGTATTATCGAGAAACTTACCAGCTTAAATGTAAACCCATATGTCACAAGATGGGTTGCAAACTGGCTAAAGGACAGAACCCACAGGGTCAGAGTTGCTGGCACCATGTCAGACTCCAAGCCGGTCACAAGTGGTGTCCCACAGGGCTCAGTCCTTGGCCCCGTGTTGTTCGGGATGTACTTCTCAGAAGTACAGGCAAACATAGGAGGACTATGGCTGACAAAGTTTGCAGATGACTGCAAACTGGGCCATAGTGGAAAGTACATCGGACACAGATATCCTTCAGAGGGTCTCACGGAAACTGATAGCTGGTGCCAGAGCCATGGCCTGAAGTTAAATGCCAAAAATGTATAGTCATACCCTTCGGGAAAAACAAGGTAACCCTAAGCTACCATATAGGTGGCAATCCACTAAGCACAGAAGAGGTTATCAGGGACCTGGGGACCCAGGTTGACAGTGGCCTTTCTTTTGACACTCACATTGCTAAAGTGGTTAGAAAGACCTTCTACATTGCCCACCTGATCATGAAGGGATTCACATCCAGATCAAGTGAGGTCATTGTTCCCCTGTACTCTTCACTTATCAGACCAATGATCGAGTACAATGCCCCATTCGGGATGTATCTCACCCGACACCTGCAGCAATTGGAGAGACCCCAAAAGTTCCTCACCAAAAGGATAAAGGGATTCCAAAATCTGTCATATGCTGCCAGACTGAAGAAACTCCAGCTCTATTCAGTCGCATACCATCTGCTCAGAGGTGACCTGTGCCTGACATACAAGGCCATGTCCAACCTGGAATTAATGGACATGCTCCACCTCAAAAAATCCAAATCTACCAGATCCACTAGAGCAAGTGACTTAAACCTTAGCACGGATATAAATAAGACATGCTGGAGGGATAGATTTGTCACTCAGAGACTCCCTATGCTGTGGAATAAAATCCCAGTCCATGTGTGGCAGAGCACCTCGCTGGCTCTTTTCAAGAGAAATCTTGACCGGTGGATGGGAGAACGTAGGTTTACCCCGGGAATCATCTCTGTGTCACTGCTGGACAGAGGCAAAACAAACTAATGGGCACAATATTTTTTAACATAAGGGGTGGTGTAAGCCACAAAACTTTGGGCTAGGCTTATAAATGCCTTAGGGCAGATAGCCTAGTATAAACCTATGAACCTATGAACCTATGAGAAGACCAAGTGGCTTCTGCACAGATATTGTCCAAAGATGCTCAGGCATGAAAAACTGCTATATATGTATATATGTATATATTTATATATATCTATATCTATATATATATATATATATATATATATATATATATATATATATATATATATTTTTTTTTTTTTAAATTTACTATCAAAACCTTAAAAGGCATTCCATTGAGTAATGACTTACTTGATAAATAATTTGAAATTACAAACATCAGAAAGGCACAAACACAAGTCTATTTTCGCCATAGCCAGTTTACCTTACCAGCCAGACATATCCAACTAACATTTTACAGGAGGCCAAGCCCGCTACACCCCCACACTCCTTGCTTATTATATATGCAAACTCCAAAATCACACTATAGTGAGGAAATGGGTACATTTCTCAGTCACCACTATAGTGCAATCCCAATGCAGAACATCGACTTCAGAACAGCGAATTCACACTAGCATTCGTGGTTGTGGAGTCAATCATTTTGGTTCTTTATTATGCACATTTGTAAACTGCACTTCACATATGTGCATCTCAATACCCTGTACTTCTTCAAAGTGATTGTAAACCTATATATATATATATATATATCTATATATATATATATATATATATATATATATATATGTGTATATAAATGTATATATATATATATATATATATATATATATATATATATATTTATATATATATATATATATATATATATATATATATACACACACACACACACACACACACACACACACACACACACACACACACACACACACACACACACATTAAAATCTTTAAATATGGTATAAAGTCTTGCATACTTAGAAGATTGCAATTTGTTGATGCTA
The DNA here is from genome assembly GCF_019279795.1 of Protopterus annectens. Taxonomy (NCBI): domain Eukaryota; kingdom Metazoa; phylum Chordata; order Ceratodontiformes; family Protopteridae; genus Protopterus; species Protopterus annectens. Next base: position 1,464,298,805 of record NC_056743.1, read on the forward strand.
GAAAATATGAAAGTGCCTTGAAATATGTTAAAGGTATTCTCAGAGTGGATGGATTATGGGAAATTTCTCACAGTGGTTCCCAGAGCAATTAGTCAAATCACATCTTTTTTTTTAATGCCAATTATTCTAGTATAAAAAGGAGCAGCATGGAAGCCACATTTCAGGAAATTAGTTTCTTAGTAAGTCACATTGGACATGAGCTCCGAAGAGAACTGGAAACATTGATTAAGATATGATCTCTCCAGGCTCATCTGTGGAGTATAACTTGTAGGTAAGTCTAGCAGAAGTGCCTGTTCTTGTTGTGAATGCAGGGACTAGGAAAGTCCTATAGTCTTAGAATTTATTTGTAGAAGCAGTTGAGTTTGGAGTTGAGTGTTGGGTGTAGGACTGAGACCTGCAGCCTGGAAATTTCTTCAGGTTTAAGAAGCCCGAGTGCTTAAAATGCTGTGTGGACCGAATAATATTATGAAAGTACAGATTTATTCTGAGATTCTAAGATCAAATGGGTTAACACTTTAGACTCTGATGGGTTTCAAGGTTGCATCATTTATTTACAGGGTTTATATCAATGCATCACTGAGCTGATAATACATAAGGCAGGCACAGTGACAGGCATAACCTTCATGTCCAACAACACAAATGCTCTCATGTTTTCAGCCATTATTGCTGAATGTTTGAGTATTGCCTGCTGAAATGAGTTTGCTGTGATTAATGCTTTGCACATATCCTTCCTTGACATGTTTAATTGAAAATATTTGCCGTTGTTCATTTTCAGTGCCATCAAAGTTGTCTTAACAGTGTTTGCTGAAGTATGATTTTCCATGTTGTGTCTATGCTGTCTCTAATAAATAGTTTTAATCTTGACTCTGCAGTGGAACTATTTCACTATCTTTGCTAGTGAACATTCCCAAAACACACACAAACTAAAACAGGTGTGTACTCCACTTCCCTCCTAGATTTATTGGCATTCCTGCTGTATTACACCAGCAACATGATACAAGGACTATTTTTTTAATTCAAACCATAAAAAGTAAACATGTTCTTATTTTCCTTTATCTATTGCCTACATTAAACAGCTGTGTTCTTTCTTAATGAATGACCATTTTCTTATCATTATATAACTGAATCTCATATGTTTCAGCAATGGCAACCTGATATATCTGGTACAAGTATAAGCTGATAATGCTATTGGTCTTGACAATTTACCAACTAATGAATCAACTAATGTTAACATTTATTTAGCTAGTTATGTACCTTACTTGGTTATCATATCATTTAGATTGTATTTAATTCAATACAGGAAATAAACGTTGATGGTTTCATGATTCAGATGGGGTCAGGGTGTTACTTCAACAGTGACAACCATCTAGGGCCCAGGTTCACAATGCCAAATGGCTAGCCCTGCTGTGGTTGCTCTTCCATACCACACAGTCACACGTGCACTCACACCTATGGCCAGTTTTGAATGTCCAATTCACCTACAGCATTTCTCTGCATTGTAAGAGAAACCAGAGCACCTGGAAAAAAATCATGTGAAAACAGGAAGGACATGTACACTGCATTCAGAAGGCACCCCAGCTGAGATGAATGACTTAAGTTTCAGTATGGTTTTACAAATCATGTCTCTTTAAACCAGTTTAATATTTTTAATGGTCTTACTCATATAAAATCTATCATTTCTGATTTGTATGTAATAAAAAGCTAAACAATATCCATACATCGTTCACCGAAGCAGAGCTATAGCATTAAATAGGTGATGTCACTGCATCGAAGCAGAAATACCATTTCACAACAGCGCACTTACCAATGCAACCAGAAGAGCACACATCTGTGAAGCTATGTACTGTTGACCGAGACCTGTATCCTAAGAGACAAGTACAGTAGTAACTTCCATTATATTGGTGCAGGCCGAGTAGTTACCACAGACTGCTTTATCTTCTTGGCATTCATCAATATCTGCATTTCAGAGAGAAAAATACCACCTGATTATATAGCATAATGAAACCAAACTATATACTTGCAGAATATGAAAACTACACACGTATTTTCCTCCATGCATGCAATTAAGCTAATGTTTGCAGTGGTAAGTAGATCCAGTCGCTTCTTCATAATAAAATGTTAAAAGGAAATGTATGCCTAGTTTAAAGACATACAATGTGTATCTACAACTTCATTTTTCAGAGGTTGTTCTAATAGGCTTAATAGTAATAGATAAGGGACAACATATTCCATAAGTTAAAAATAATGATCATTCAACACTGTGTGGTTCTTTTGATGATTTGAAACTGCAGTAGCTCACCAGAAGAAGATCACCTACCTAAATTAGTAACTGAAACTCATCTGTCTACTTTTAGTCATGTAACGCCAGATGGCTTTGACTATTAACTGTTTTTTATCATGTGCTGTCACTTTGAGAATGCGTTCTCAATATTCACATTAAAAGCTCAATATACCAACTCCGAGATCCAACCACATTTGAACAAAACTGCAACCTCCTCTTACAGAGATTTCCATTGAAACGCTCGAAATTCTGCAAATTTGAACTTATGGTTTTGACCATATGAGTTTCAAACTTGTAGAAGTTCGACTATCTGATAGGAACCCTATATAGCTATATATATATATATATATATATATATATATATATATATATATATATAGATATATATTATGTATAGACATATGCACACATATTAAAAATCTATAAATAAGGTATAAAAACTTGCATAGTTCTGAGATTGCAATTTGTTGATGCTAGAAAATTTGAATGTGCCTTTAAATATGTTAAATGTATTCTCAGAATGAATGGAGTATGGGAAATTTCTCACAGTGCTTCCCAGGGCAATTGGTTAAATCACATTTTTTAATGCCAATTATTCTAGTATAAAAAGAAACAGCATGGTAGTCTAAATTCAGGAAATTAGTTTCTTAGTGAGTCACACTGAACATGAGTTCTGAACAGAACTGGAAACATGGATTAAGATCGGACCTCTCCAGGCTCATCTGTGGAGTATAACTTTTAGCTAAGTCTAGCAGAAGTGCCAGTTCTTGGTGTGAATGCAGGGACTATGACAGTCCTATAGTCTTAGAGTTTATTTGTGGAAGCAGTTGAGTTTGGAGTTGAGCATTCAGTGTAGGACTGATGCCTGCAGCCTGGAAATTTCTTCAGGTTTAAGAAGCCTGGATCTGTAAAATGCTGTGTGGACCAAATATTATTACGAAAGTACAGATTTATTCTGAGATTCTAAGGTGAAATGGATTAATACTTTAGACTATCATGGGTTTCAAGGTTGCATCATTTATTTACAGGGTTTATATCAATGCATGACTGAGCTGATAGACAGGCATGGTGACAGGCATACCCTTCATGTCCTACACCCCAAATGCTCTCATGTTTTCTTCCATTATTTTTGAATGTTTGAGTATTGCCTGCTGAAATTAGTTTGCAGTGATTTATGATTTGCACATATCTTTCCTTGACATGTTTAAAAGAAGATTCATAGGTTGGTACTAGGCTATCAGCCCTAGGGCCTATACAAGCCTAGCCATAACAATTCCCTGGCTATTTCATCCCACACTATTTACTTCCCTGGGCCCCTGTCTAGCAAATATTTGCCATTGTTCATTTTCAGTGTCCAAAAAACGGAGGATGCAGAACAAACCAGTAAGCAGAAACAAAGCACCCTGAACCACTGCTAGGTAGGCAAACAAATTTATTAAGCAACAGTTCACTCCGAAAAATAACGCTGAATCAAATCACCCATTCACAACTTCATCAGATTACACTAATACATTCAGTTAACTGCTTTTATATACTCATCCAAATTTTAAAAAACAGCCAGTAAAAACAATCAGTGAAAACAATCATTGTACATAGAAATGCATTGAGTTACTGCCCTCTACTGACAAGGAGGATTATTACACATTAAAATCACAATTTTGCTGATCTCATTTTTAATACAGGGGCAAGTGAGATCATGTCATTTAAACCAGGGAATTTACTGGCCTCCAACACCACTTGCCAGTATAATTCCCTGTATTCAACTAAAGTCTCCCACATACCGCCCCTGGGGTCCTTTGGCACAACCTCTAATATAAAAAACTGAAATTCAGCTTCAGGACAAGTTTTTGTGTGTTTGTACAGAGAATTTGTTTCACATTTTATACGAATATCATAGGTGTGCTCATAAATTCTCTGCTTAACCTTTCTTTCACTCTTGCCAATGTAAAAAGCATTACATTTTTACATAACCCAACATAAATAATCCCTTTGTGTTACAATTGCAAAAGTTTTAAAGTTAAAATTTTGTTATTTCTGGCAGGTAAAGTAATGGTATCCCCAGTAATCAAATAAGAACAATAATTACAAGCACCACATTTAAATACACCAGCTTTTTTGTTTGTACCTGCTAACCTTGAATTCCCTTTACTACCTCTTTCAAAATATCCTTCAGGGTGTTCCCTTTCCTATAAATATGTTTTATTTCACCCTGGAAAATGTGATTTAAGTCAGAAACTTTAGAAAAGTTAATCCACTCTTTGTCAAAAATTCTTTTGATCACACCAGCTTGTCCATCATATGTGGTAATGATACCTGATACAATTCATTATTTAACCCATCTACTTTCTTGTTTGTGACTTGTTGAGTTGCAACATCTTCAATTTTACCCAATACAGGGCAAACCTTCCTTCCTCCGTCACTGACTTCTTTGGAAACTCTATCAATGAGCTCTTCCGGTAGCCTCTATTCAGGAACATGTTTCTCAGGTTTTACATTCGTTACCATAACATGCATCATCAGAAGTCATTCTACACAAGCGCACAAATTGCCCTTTTATAACACTCCTTTTCTGGTGTGGGGTGCGAACTTGAGTAGTGCAGATAAGAATTAGAAAAGGTCTCTTTTCTATAAATTCTAGACTCAAAGCCATACTCAGTTTTAGATATGTTAACATCAAGGTATTTCAATTCATCAGTAGTGAATTTGTGAGTGAATTTTAAAATTCTGTGGTACCATTTAGGTATTCCACAAAGCTACCAAATTCATCTTGAGTGCCTGCCCATAAGAAACACAAGTCGTCCAGAAATCTACCATACAACTTCCATAAACTACTATATTCTGAATTCAGTACAAACTTATTCTCCCAGAAGGACATTATAGTGTTAGCATAAGTGGGAGCACAGTGTGCCCCCACACCTTTAGTTTGTCGAAAATACCGCCCTGAAAGAATATAAAATTATTCTTTAGGACAATCTCCATTAATAACAATACAGTTCTGAACTCATTGTGCCCTAGTAGTTTGGATTCAAGTAGCATTTCTTCGAACCATTCAAGGCCTACATCATGGGGTATACTTGTAAATAAGTCAATCACATCCAAGGTACCAAAACCTTTTGTTTCATTTGCAAGTGATTCATTTAGTTTTCCTAAGAAATGCCACGAATCTTTTAAAATAACATTGTTGTCACAAACAAGCTTTTTATCTTCTGGTCAATGTACTTGGCCAAAGGTGCAGTGACCGAACCTTCTGACACTATCACTCTCAAAGGTGGGTCACTTTCATCTTTATGCACCTTTGGTATCCCAAATATGGAGGGTATTCTCGGTTTGTCCACATGCAAATATTTAAAAGTACTCATGTCAATAACTCCATCCATTAATAAGTCATTTAAAATAACATAAATTCGCTTGTAGGCAATATTAATTTCATTCAAGGATATTCTGGTGTATTTGGTATTATCATTTAATATGTCAAACATTTTGCTCTCATAATTAATGGCATCCATAAGCACAACCCCCCCGCCCTTATCGGGCTTCATAATTCTTATATTCTTGTTCTCACTTAATGATTTCAAAGTTTTCAACTCTGGGTCTGTTAAATTAGACTGCACTTTGTGACAACTCAGAATTTTCCTAAGCTCGTGTTCCAAGCTCAATTCAAAGTTTCTTAGCTGAGGGTGTGTTGGGGGATTAAAGGTGCTCTTACGTCGCAATTCTACATTGTTCATGTTGACACCATTTCCTTTAAAATATAATTCTAAGTTTTTCTTAGCTCACTCAACTTGTGGGGCTTTTGACCCCAGTCAGCCAATCTTTGGCCTCGGTATTGACGTCTGTATTGGAACCAGGAAACCAGGAAGTGCATCGGAGTGTTGAGGCGAGAGAGACGGGCTGTTGGTGAGGAAAATGATTCCAGAGATGTAGAAAGACGAAATGGAGCAGGATCCAGCAGTCTGGATGGTTTCCCTCGGATTTTGCTTGAAGAAACCGACCACGGACAATCTGAGCAGCCTAACAATGTTAGAAAAATGTGTGAAGGAGTTCGTTTTGGCCCTGGTGGTAGTTTAAACTCTACAGGTACAAAAAGACATTTCAGTGACTTATTCAATGTTGTTTATGATTTTGCTAGCAAAAACAACACTAATGATAAACTACAAGGAACTTTTTCTCAAAAGCTTGATGACCTGGACTATTTTTATACAAATGCAAAATGTTAGAAATGGATAACACTTATTTAAAGTATTGTTTAGAACAGAAAATTGTGCCCAAAGGGCTTAGGGTATGCAAATACCCTAACAAGGTTGTGGAAGGTACAGAGTTTTATTTTGAACTAATAGAGGCTTTTGATAATTGTGGTTTTGATATAATGAGGGCTATCATTAAAAATAATGAGGTAGAAATAAAGAAGTTGCAAGAAACTGTAGAATGTATAAACAAGGACATTACTCACGATTTACTATTTACAGTGGACGAAGAGAGAAGCAAATATCATAAACTATTAAATAATTTAGAAAGTAAATGTTTGGAGGTTAAAACAGAAAATTAAACAAGATTGAGAGAGATTTAAATGAATACAAAACAAAGAAACAATACAAGCCTAAGAATTGGGTGAGAAATGTTAGAAATTATGACATTAATCACTTCAGAGAACCTAACAATGACATTTCTGACAATGAATTGCCTTTAGAGAATGATTATGATGCTGCATTTCCACCTTTAAGGCGGTCTGAGAGACTTATGCACAGGAACCTGTTACTTACAATTCAAAAAACTACAAAACCAGAAACTGGGGAGCTCAGGAAAGGAGACGACCAGTCTGGGAATAATTACAAACTGTGGTTTCAAATACAGTTATAAAGATTTTAATATTTTTAATTACACAGATGTAGCAATTAACAGTAGTCATTTTGAACTATTGACAAAAGGTTTTGGTTTTATACCTAGAGAGAAAACAAATATTTTTAAACTTTTAATTGATATTAAATTATTTATCAGGAAGAAAAACTTAGAATTATATTTTAAAGGAAATGGTGTCAACATGAACAATGTAGAATAAGAGCACCTTTAATCCCCAACACACCCTCAGCTAAGAAACTTTGAATTGAGCTTGGAACACGAGCTTAGGAAAATTCTGAGTTGTCACAAAGTGCAGTCTAATTTAACAGACCCAGAGTTGAAAACTTTGAAATCATTAAGTGAGAACAAGAATATAAGAATTATGAAGCCCGATAAGGGGGGGTTGCTTATGGATGCCATTAATTATGAGAGCAAAATGTTTGACATATTAAATGATAATACCAAATACACCAGAATATCCTTGAATGAAATTAATATTGCCTACAAGCGAATTTATGTTATTTTAAATGACTTATTAATGGATGGAGTTATTGACATGAGTACTTTTAAATATTTGCATGTGGACAAACCGAGAATACCCTCCATATTTGGGATACCAAAGGTGCATAAAGATGAAAGTGACCCACCTTTGAGAGTGATAGTGTCAGCCGAAGGTTCGGTCACTGCACCTTGGCCAAGTACATTGACCAGAAGATAAAAAGCTTGTTTGTGACAACAATGTTATTTTAAAAGATTCGTGGCATTTCTTAGGAAAACTAAATGAATCACTTGCAAATGAAACAAAAGGTTTTGGTACCTTGGATGTGATTGACTTATTTACAAGTATACCCCATGATGTAGGCCTTGAATGGTTCAAGAAATGCTACTTGAATCCAAACTACTAGGGCACAATGAGTTCAGAACTGTATTGTTATTAATGGAGATTGTCCTAAAGAATAATTTTATATTCTTTCAGGGCAGTATTTTCGACAAACTAAAGGTGTGGCGATGGGGCACACTGTGCTCCCACTTATGCTAACACTATAATGTCCTTCTGGGAGAATAAGTTTGTACTGAATTCAGAATATAGTAGTTTATGGAAGTTGTATGGTAGATTTCTGGACGACTTGTGTTTCTTATGGGCAGGCACTCAAGATGAATTTGGTAGCTTTGTGGAATACCTAAATGGTACCACAGAATTTTTAAAATTCACTCACAAATTCACTACTGATGAATTGAAATACCTTGATGTTAACATATCTAAAACTGAGTATGGCTTTGAGTCTAGAATTTATAGAAAAGAGACCTTTTCTAATTCTTATCTGCACTACTCAAGTTCGCACCACACCAGAAAAGGAGTGTTATAAAAGGGCAATTTGTGCGCTTGTGTAGAATGACTTCTGATGATGCATGTTATGGTAACGAATGTAAAACCTGAGAAACATGTTCCTGAATAGAGGCTACCCGAAGAGCTCATTGATAGAGTTTCCAAAGAAGTCAGTGACGGAGGAAGGGAAGGTTTGCCCTGTATTGGGTAAAATTGAAGATGTTGCAACTCAACAAGTCACAAACAAGAAAGTAGATGGGTTAAATAATGAATTGTATCAGGTATCATTACCACATATGATGGACAAGCTGGTGTGATCAAAAGAATTTTTGACAAAGAGTGGATTAACTTTTCTAAAGTTTCTGACTTAAATCACATTTTCCAGGGTGAAATAAAACATATTTATAGGAAAGGGAACACCCTGAAGGATATTTTTGAAAGAGGTAGTAAAGGGAATTCAAGGTTAGCAGGTACAAACAAAAAGCTGGTGTATTTAAATGTGGTGCTTGTAATTATTGTTCTTATTTGATTACTGGGGATACCATTACTTTACCTGCCAGAAATAACAAAATTTTAACTTTAAAACTTTTATGAATTGTAACACAAAAGGGATTATTTATGTTGGGTTATGTAAAAATGTAATGCTTTTACATTGGCAAGAGTGAAAGAAAGGTTAAGCAGAGAATTTATGAGCACACCTATGATATTCAGATAAAATGTGAAACAAATTCTCTGTACAAACACACAAAAACTTGTCCTGAAGCTGAATTTCAGTTTTTTATATTAGAGGTTGTGCCAAAGGACCCCAGGAGCGGTATGTGGGAGACTTTAGTTGAATACAGGGAATTATACTGGCAAGTGGTGTTGGAGGCCAGTAAATTCGCTGGTTTAAATGACATGATCTCACTTGCCCCTGTATTAAAAATGAGATCAGCAAAATTGTGATTTTAATGTGTAATAATCCTCCTTGTCAGTAGAGGGCAGTAACTCAATGCATTTCTATGTACAATGATTGTTTTCACTGATTGTTTTTACTGGCTGTTTTTTAAAATTTGGATGAGTATATAAAAGCAGTTAACTGAATGTATTAGTGTAATCTGATGAAGTTGTGGACGAAAACGTATGGTGATTTGATTCAGCGTTATTTTTTCGAGTGAACTGTTCGGCTTAATAAATTTGTTTGCCTACCTAGCAGTGGTTCAGGGTGCTTTGTTTCATTTTCAGTGTCGTCAGAGTTGTCTTAACAGTGTTTGCTGAAGTGTGATTTTCCATGTTGTGTCTATGCTATCTCTAATGAATATTTTGTATCTTGACTCTGCAGTGGAACCATTTCACTATCCTTCCTGGTGAACATTCCCAAAACACACACAAACTAAAACAGGTGTGTACTCCACTTCCCTCCTAGATTTATTGGCATTCCTGCTGTATTACACCAGCAACATGATACAAGGACTATTTTATTTTAATTCAGACCATAAAAAGTAAACATGTTCTTATTTTCCTTTATCTATTGGCTACATTAAACAGCTGTGTTCTTTCTTAATGAATGACCATTTTCTTATCATTATATAACTGAATCTCATATGTTTCAGCAATGACAACCTGATATATCTGGTACAAGTATAAGCTGATAATGCTATGTGTCTTGACAATTTACCAACTAATGAATCACAAAAGTTAACATTTATTTAGCTAGTTATGTACCTTACTTGGTTATCATATCATTTAGATTGTATTTAATTCAATAAAAGAAATAAACTGTGATGCTTTCATGATTCAGATGGGGTCATGGTGTTACTTCAACAGTGACAACCATCTAGGGCCCAGGTTTACACTGCCAGGTGGCTAGCCCTGCTGTGGTTGCTCTTCCATAACACACTGTCACACGTGCACTCACACCTATGTCCAGTTTAGAATGACCAATTCACCTACAGCATTTCTCTGCATTGTGGGAGAAACCAGGGCACCTGGAGAAACTTCATGTGAACACAGGAAGGACATTCAGACTCCATGCAGAATGCACCCTAGCTGAGATGAATGACTTAAGTTTCAGTATGATTTTACAAATCATGTCTCTTTAAACCAGTTTAATATTTTTAATGGTCTTACCCATATAAAATCTATCATTTCTGATTTGTATGTAATAAGAAGCTAAACAATATCCATACATCGTTCACCGAAGCAGAGCTATAGTATTAAATAGGTGATGCCATTGTATAGAAGCAGAAATACCACTTCACAACAGCGCACTTAACAATACAACCAGAAGAGCTTACATCTGTGAAGTTCTGTACTGCTGACTGAGACCTGTATCCCAGGAGACAAGTACAGTAGTAACTTCCAATTGTATTGGTGCAGGCCGAGTAGTTACCACAGACTGCTTTATCTTCTTGGCATTCATCAATATCTGCATTTCAGAGAGCAAAATACCACCTGATTATATAGCATAATGAAACCAAACTATATACTTGCAGAGTATGAAAACTACACATGTATTTTCCTTCATGCATGCAAGGAAGCTAATGTTAGCAGTGGTAAGTAGATCCAGTCGCTTCTTCATAATAAAATGTTAAAAGGAAATGCATGCCTAGTTCAAAGACATACAATGTGTATCTACAACTTCATTTTTCAGAGGTTGTTCTAATAGGCTTAATAGTAATAGGTAAGGAACAACATATTCCATAAGTTAAAAATAATGATCATTCAACACTGTGGTTCTTTTGATGATTTGAAACTGCAGTAGCTCACCACAAGAAGATCATCAACCTAAATTGGTAACTGAAACTCATCTGTCTACTTTTTGGCCTGTAGCGCCATTTGGCTTTGACTTTTAAATGTTTTTTATCATGTGCTGTTACTTTGAGAATGGGCCCTCAATATTCACATTAAACCCTCAATATACCAACTTCAACCACATCGAATAAAATGGAAACCTTTCCTTACAGAGATTTCCGTTAAAATGATCGAACGTCTGGAAATTTGAACTTATGGTCTTGACCATATGAGGTTCAAACTTGCAGAAGTTTGACTGTCTGATAGGAACTATATACATATATATATATATATATATATATATATATATATATATATATATATATATGTACACATATACACACGTATTAAAATCTATAAATAAGGTATAAAGACATGCATACTTCTGAGATTGCAATTTGTTGATTCTACAAAATATCAATGTGCCTTTAAATATGTTAAATGTATTCTCAGAATGGATGGAGTATGGGAAATTTCTCACAGTGGTTCCCAGAGCAATTAGTCAAATCACGTTTTTTTTTTTTTATTATTTATTTATTTTTTTTTTAATGCCAATTATTCTAGTATAAAAGGGAACAGTATGGAAGTCTAAATTCAAGAAATTAGTTTCTTAGTGAATCACACTGAAAATGAGTTCTGAAGAGAACTGGAAACATGGATTAAGATAGAACCTCTCCAGGCTAATCTGTGGAATATAACTTGTAGCTACGTCTAGCAGAAGTGCATGTTGTTGGTGTGAATGGAGAGACTAGGAGAGTCCTATAGTCTTAGAATTTATTTGTAGAAGCAGTTGAGTTTGGAGTTGAGTGTTGGGTGTAGGACTGAGGCCTGCGGCCTGGAAATTTCTTCAGGTATAAGAAGCTTGAATCCTTAAAATGCTTTGTGGACGAAATATTAGAAAGTACAGATTTATTTTGAGATTCTAAGATCAAATGGGTTAACACTTTAGACTCTGATGGGTTTCAAAGTTACATAATTTATTTACTGGGTATATATTACTGCATCACTGAGCTGATGATACATAAGGCCGGCATGGTGACAGGCGTAACCTTCATGTCCTACAACCCAAATGCTCTCATGTTTTCCGCCCTTATTGTTGAATGTTTGAGTATTGCCTGCTGAAATGAGTTTGCAGTTATTAATGATTTGCACATATCCTTCCTTGACATTTTTAAAAGAAGATATTTGCCATTGTTCATTTTCAGTGCCGTCAGAGTTGTCTTAACAGTGTTTGCTGAAGTGTGATTTTCCATGTTGTGTCTATGCTGTCTCTAATGAATATTGTGTATCTTGACTCTGCAGTAGAAACATTTCAACACACAAAAAAAACACAGGTGTGTAAACACATTTCCCCAGATCCATTTTATCCACATTGGCATTCAATTTATATTACACCAGCAACATAAGGCAACATTTTTTTATTCAAATAAATAAAAAAAAAATTCAAAACCTTTTCTTATTTATCTCCCTCCTACAAACAGCACATTAAACAGCTGTGTTCTTTCATTCATTTTCTTTCATTTTATATAACCGAATCTCATATGTTTATATAGCAACAAATGTAAACCTGATATATTACATAAAACAAATAATGAAATGCTATGTGTCTTGACAATTTAGCAACTAATGAATCACAAAAGTTAACATTTATTTAGCTAGTTATGTACCTTACTTGGTTATCATATCATTTAGATTGTATTTAATTCAATACAGGAAATACATTGTGATGGTTTCATGATTCAGATGGGGTCAGGGTGTTACTCCAATTGACAACCATCTAGGGCCCAGGTTCACACTGCCAGGTGGCTAGCCCTGCTGTAGTTGCTCTTCCATGCCACACAGTCACAGCTGCACTCACACCTATGGCCAGTTTAGAATGCCCAATTCACCTAATGCATTTCTCTGCATTGTGGGAAGAAACCAGGGCACCTGGAGAAACTTCAGGTGAAAGCAGGAAGGACATGTAGACTCCGTGCAGAAGGCACCCCAGCTGAGATGAATGACTTAAGTTTCAGTATGGTTTTACAAATCATGTCTCTTTAAACCAGTTTAATATTTTTAATGGTCTTACTCATATAAAATCTATCTTTTCTGATTTGTATGTAATAAGCAGCTAAACAATATCCATACATCGTTCACCGAAGCAGAGCTATAGCATTAAATAGGTGATGTCATTGCATAGAAGCAGAAATACTATTTCACAACAGCGCACTTACCAATGCAACCAGAAGAGCTTACATCTGTGAAGTTGTGTACTGCTGACCGAGACCTGTATCCTAAGAGACAAGTACAGTAGTAACTTCCAATTGTATTGATGCAGGCCGAGTAGTTACCACAGACTGCTTTATCTTCTTGGCATTCATCAATATCTGCATTTCAGAGAGCAAAATACCACCTGATTATATAGCATAATGAAACCAAACTATATACTTGCAGAATATGAAAACTACACACGTATTTTCCTTCATGCATGCAAGGAAGCTAATGTTAGCAGTGGTAAGTAGATCTAGTACTTTGATCATAATAAAATGTTAAAAGGAAATGCATGCCTAGTTCAAAGACATACAATGTGTATCTACAACTTCATTTTTCAGAGGTTGTTCTAATAGGCTTAATAGTAATAGGTAAGGGACAACATATTCCATAAGTTAAAAACAATGATCATTCGACACTATGTGGTTATTTTGATGATTTGACACTGCAGTAGCTCACCACAAGAAGATCATACTTACTACCAACCTAAATTAGTAACTGAAACTCATCTGTCTACTTTTTGGCATGTAACACCAGATGGCTTTGACTACTAACTGCTTTTTCTTAGGTGCTGTTACTTTGAGAATGGGTCCTCAGTATTCACATTAAAGCCTCTAAGATGTGTCTTTATTTCACTGCACTTATATTAAGTTTATTTTTATTATGGGAAGTAGAATGTTTTTTGTTTTAAATACACAGTGAATTTCTGGCCATTGTCTTTTTCTGAAGAGATTTCAAGCCTGCATAAACTAAAGCACTGCTGCTAATTTCTCTGCTTCTTTTTCCACCCACCCTTCTCTTTGCTGATCTACTTTTTAAGCATGAGGATTTTAAGCTGCCTGCCCCTAATGTAAATTAAGCTTAATAAGCTCCTCTCTTTCCACACTGCTGTTGATATCTTGAATTATGTATTCATCTTTCTTTGTGCTTACATTGAAAAGGTGCATTTTGCCTCTAACCGGATCATAGGAAGTTACTATGCTAACGGCCCGTTGGCCCTTAAAAGCCTAGCCAATTTCTTCCCATATTTCTATACTCTACACCTATTGCCCCTATCCAAGAGTGCACAGGTGGAACCCTCAGAGTGAATTTATGGTTACACATCCAATTTTTTAGGATGCATTACAAGAGGGCCAATGAGGTGCTCTGTTTGACATGAAGTGGGAGTATGTTCCAAAGGTGTGGTAACCTTTGGGAGACAAATATACCCCTCCAGAAGGTTCTATTAACTTCACATTCCAGGTTAAGGTATTTATAGTGTATAATCTGTTGACTTGCAGATATGCAACATTTCCAGTTAAAAAGGGTCAGAAATTGCCTTATATGCAAGGCAGATATTGCCTCTGAGTAGTCTGTATAAAACAGAATAAAGTGGCAGTGAGTTCAGATGATCCACATAGGACAGATGCTGAAGACCTTGAATTTTCCTTGTGAGGAACCTTTGTGTTCTCTCCAGTTGCTGCAGATACTTGGAAAGGTACATACCAAAAGGGGCATTGTACTCAATTAGTGGCCTGATGAGGGAAGAGTACAAAGAGGTCATAATTTCTCATTTTATGGAGGCAATGTCCTTACTTATGAAATGAGCAATATAGAATGCCCTTTTCTCCACTGTGGAGACATGTGATCAAAGGTAAGGTTGCTGTCAACCTGTGTGCCCAGGTTTCTCAGCACTGAGTGAGTACTTAGGGTGCTGTTATTTGCTGATGTGGTAGTTTGCAGGAACATTGCTCTTACTGAAAGGAATGATAATATACTTTTTGCTTTGATTTTAAGTCCATGACTTTGGTACCAATCATTTGTTTGTGTAAGACCCGCTTGTAGCATGTTGACATCATTTAGAAATTCTATGATCACTCCCAGTTTGCAGTCATCAGCAAACTTTGTCAGCCAAAAACGTTTAGTTTTTACTTTTACTATGGAGAACTAGATTCCAAACAGTAGAGGTCTCAGGAGTGATCCATGTGGAACACCACTGGTTACAGGTTTGCTGTTGCAGGTAGATTCCACAATTTTGACACATGGGCTCTATCAGTGAGCCACTTAACGACCCATCTAATGATATAAGGGTTGATACCTACCTGAGTGAGTTTTTCAATGATACCTGAGTGGGGGATAGTGTCAAACACCTTGAATAAGAATAGGCAGTCTGTATGCACAGATTTCCCCTTTCCCAGATCCTTGGTGACTGTCTCGAAGAAGTCCACCAGGTTTAACAGGCATGATCACCCTTTGACAAATCCAAGCTGAGTAAGGTCAAGTCTTTGGAGATCGACTATATATTTGTTGATATTATCCATGATGATTCACCCCCTGGCCTTGTAGATAAGGCTAACAGAATAATAGGTCTATAGTTCTCAGGTCAGTGGATGCACCACCTTTGTGCAAGAGAATAACAGTGGCCATTTTCCATTCAGTTGGGATGAACCCAGTGCTTAGAACATGATTGAAAAGACTACCCAATGCTGTTGCTAATTCTTGTTGGAGCCCAAGTAGGACACAGCCTGGGATGTTATCAGGTCCCACATATGCTATGTTTTTGGCCTTAGGGAGGGCTCTTTAGAGATAAAAGGTAGGAGACAGGTGTTAGGGATGTCATGGGGTATGTGTGGTGGGGACAAGGGAGTGAAGTTTTCATAGAACCTGTCAGCCAACAGGTTAGCTATGTCCACGGTCTCAGTATATGTGATATCATTAACTACCAGTTTGGCACAAATCTGGGCATTTCCTTTTTGGTTACAGATGCAACTAAAGAATATCTTATGGCTGTCCTTAGTTGAAGAAGCTAATTTGGATTCTTAGTTTGCTTTGGAGGACTTCACAAGAAGTCTTCTTTGCTTGTTTAAGCTGAGGAGGGAGTGTTTCCAGTTTAGGACTCACTCCCTCTTACTCAACAGTAATTTCTTCCTCTTATTGTAAAGCCTGTTAATATCAGTTGTCCACCAGACAAGTTTACTATTCCTTGAGGAGCTTGTTTTGGTCGTATGAGGTATGGTAGATTCAATATAGTTGCACAGGTATTTGTATAAAGCACTGGTGTAGAACTCAGCATAGTTGCCAGTTTGATCTGAGGCGGGAAGTGCAGTGAAGTTATTTATACCATCCTGTAAGAGGTTATAACCTGGTCTGGAGAAGTTTTTAGTTTAGTTGCTGCTGGGGGGTCAGGTATGATAGCTATTTCGAATGAGGCTGGTTTGTGGTCAGATCTCACCAGGAAAGACTTCACAGTGGGGGTTTACAGTGGTCCCCATACTGGCAAGCACCAGATCCAGGATATTGGCACCCCTTGTGGGGTGTCAACCAGCTGGTCCAGGACACTGGAGTTAACAAAGTTGAGGAACCTCTGGGCAAGTGAGTTAGAGCATGAGGAATTTACCCACTCAATGGATGGTTAGTTAAAGTCACCCAAAACCATGGTATTTGAATGTATCTTGATAGACTTACGTAGATCCAAACAGGCAGAGTGAGTGTGCTGCCCTCATGGAGGTGGTCCTGTAGCCTGCAATGACTTGATTAGGTGTCCTACCAACAGTTAATCGCACCTGAAGTATCTCCAGGGAATCATACTCTTTAACCAATCTGGAGGTGTATTTATCTTTAATGAATATTGATACACCACCTTCTTTAGTTTTCATGCCTTCAGTTTGTGGTCTGAATGCGTGGAAGGAGGTGTAACCCAGTATAGCTGCGGTGCTCTCCACAGCCTTGAACTAGGTCTCTGTGAATTTACAAATGACTGCATCTTCCAAGGTTAGGACTGCTTTCACTGCGTGCAGTTTCATGTTAAAAGACTCCTAGCATTTAGCAGCATAACCTTGAGGCTGTTTTTAGATGGAGTTTTTACATCTGGAATTTTGTCCTTGAGACACTGCATAAAAAAAGCCACTATGGGAGTGCAGGCAGAACCTTAGCCAGAAGTTGAAATCCTAAAGGTGACAGATGAAGACCATCTCTGGCAAAGCAATGAGGTCTGTAGATCATGTCTTCCCAGGCTGACAGTATGGGATATCCTCAGAATGACACCAGAAATTAAGCCAGTAATTTTAGTTAGTCATTTTCTGTTTGCATTGAAGCATCATCCCAGGTGAAGGTAAAATGCTGCTTAAGGCTAACAACATACCTGCCTGAGATTCCTGCCAAGAGCGCAGTCATGTCTCTCTTCATAGAGTCTAGAGAGGTAGTTATCAAGTCGTTCACAGCAACATGGACCATGATGGAGTCATAGCAGTACCTGTTGTTGAGAGACTTGAGTGCATGTGTAATATGCTGGGTTGGGGGACCTGACAGACAGCTGACCATGACCTTTTCCTTATCCAGCCTGGTTTGAGGGACATCATTGTCTGTTCTACTGATTTACTTGCTCTATATTCATTATCTATCTAGCTGTTGGATAAAGTAGTCTATTTTAACACTCCAACAAGCACTTGGTTTTTACATTAAGAGGTCATTGAATTTTCTATCTAGTGCACTGGGAGGTACACTGGTATTTTTAGGTTTGGCAACATTTGAGATTTCTGAATGTAGATTCATTTGCTGGGGGCTTATTAATCAGCTTATCTTGTTTTTATTGCTTTTGTAAATTCTGTACAATTGAGTGTCTTTTGGCTCATTTATATAACGAAGACTTTTATTGAATAATCACACTTCTATAAGCTGTTTAAAGTATACTGCAGTATCCATATTTTTGTTTGTGGTAGCATTTTATATCTTTTAAGGTTGTTTGTGGCAGCGTTTCACTATGGACACTCCTTTACTGTGCTTTCGCATTAACAGGACTGGAATTATTCATCTAGGGGAGTAGAAGTTTACCTGGTCTATCTGAACTGGGAATCACACAAATGGGGTTTAAGTATCTTTCTGGACTTCTATAATATACCGTGACTGTACTTCAGCCCTTTAAAAAACTGTATTGTCTGCTGCTTTAAGTAGTTAATTGCACTGTATTATATTGTATCTGTCAGTTGTAGGGCTGTTTTGGGTAGTTTGTGTGGTGTTGTTACATTTGGGCTCCAAACCAGCTATTCTATGTTAAGAAGGTGTTTTGCCTGCATTCGTATGGCAGAAGTATGCTGACCTAATTTGTATGAGTTGGGGATTGCTGATGGAAGGCTCATTGTGTGCTTTCCTGATTGTTTCTTTTGCTCGTATTTAAGCCTCAATTATGTGTGGCTCTGCTCTTTTCACAGTTATTAGTGCCCCTGTCTAGACACAAAAGCTTAGAAATGCATTTGTTTCCCTAAAAAGTTGCCAGAGAAATCCTTCTGAGCTTTTCTGCTGCTCTAGGAACAATTCAGTTTCACACTGAGCAGTGTTGCCTTATTGATCAACCTTAGCCTACAAAAACTATACCTCTCTCTTATAGTCTTAACACTACCAATGCAGTCCTGTCAAATTAATCCATTTCCTTTCCTAATAAAACATATGGTAACAGCCTGCTATCATAGATGGGCAGTTTCCCATCATCTCTCTGCCCAGCCTTATAGACATGGGCATCCAGAGGAAAGGTAGCAATTGTCTCATGTATACTGACAATCACTTACTTCCGAAACAAATATTTTATGTGAGAGGTGTAGTCACACTAAGAAATTGGAGGCAATACTCTCACATAAGGACAAACTGAATGCCAAACAGGATGTCAGCACACATACACTTCCCACACTAAATAAGGACACGCCACATAAACCCGCATATGTGGAGGTTCTCACTATTACTTACCAAAAGATCAGAGGCCTCACAAATGGAAACCACTTACACACATACTGACATATCAACAATCGCAACACATAACACACACTTCAGTATGTCAACAAATAAGCCCATAAGGCATAACCCCACACAACCTAATCATACCTCTCAAATGTACAGATTTTCACAGAATGTCCAGATTTTTGCTTCATATTTTTGATCTGTTCCTCATAAAAAGTTTGTTTTTTATGACAAATCACTGGGCTGATTTAAGAATTAAATGCACTAAATAATGACATGGATTTGAGTTTAAGACTTCATATCCTTCAGAAAATGCATGCTAACACAAATTCTGGTATTCAGGAAATATTTACGATTATTAGAGGAATATTTAAAATGTGTCCCTGTTTTTGAGCCTTTGTCCCCCCATTATGTCAGGCTTTGTCAAGTTTCTTGTGCTAAAAGGTTGAGAGGTATGTTGGTCATAGGCATCTCCATTGTGAGACACACGAATATTCCCCTCACTAAGCTGGATAAGGACAGGGTTATGGTTAGCTGCCTCTCAGGTGTCAGGATCTATCAAGTCACTCAAGCACTCAAGTCACGCAATCACAAGTACCAGTATAACTTCATCAGAGTCTATGTGAAGTGAATGTTTTGAGATATACCTCAAAAGACTATATGAAGAGAGACATGACTGAGCTCTAAGATTATGTTTCACAGGCTGATATAATCCTAACCTTAAGCAACATTCTACCTTCTCCAATGATGATGCCACAACACAAACAAAAAATTATTGAATTTAACAATTGGCTTAGCTGCTGGTGCCAGGCTAAGGGGATCCAATATCTGTCAGCTTGGGAAGACATGATTGACAGGCCACACTGCTTTTCCATAAATATCTGCATCTGTCTCCTTCAGGCTTTAAGAAACTAGCTAAGGCATTAGTGTACCTTTTTTAGGCAGTGTCAAAATGACCAAGCTCCCAACATAACAAAATCCTCTTGAGATAGTCTCAAGGTACTATTGCTTAAAGTTAGGAGTCTAAACAAGAAACTGCACTCCCTGGAAGCACTTCTCTCTTTGGAAGATGCTGACATGTGTGCCGTCACTGAGACATGGTTCAAAGGCACAGAAAGCATCTCAGTCTTGCAGAGCTACAATGCCTTCCTATATTCAGACCACAAACTGAGCATGAGAAAACCAAAGGAGGAGGCATATCCATCTTTAGTAAGGATAAGTACACCTCCAGACTGGTCAAACAGTATGACTCTCTCAAGCTACTTCATGTCCAATTAACTATAGGCAAAGCTGCCATCACATCATAGCTAGCTGCAGGTTCCCACCATGAAACAGGAAAAGTATAACTGGACTTACTGCAGTCACTTGCCATACAGCCGAGCACATTACTCATGGGTGATTTTAATTATCCTACCATCGAATGGGAAACATGCTGGCTCAGAGGTTCTTGGACTGCGTCAATGCAAATGTTCTGGAACAGCTAAGTAAGCACACCTTCAAGAGGCTCAAATGTCCTGGACATAGTGCTCACTAACATGGGAGAGCTTTGCACTCCCCTTGTGACACCCTTCCTGGTAAGATCGGACCATAAGTCAGTCTTGTTTGATATAATTATAAGTTAAGATAACCCAACAAGCTAAAAAAATACTTAAGAATTTTTCTAAGACAAATTACCCTGTACTAAGTGATGGTATAAGAAATTTCAAAGCCCCTCAAATTCAGATAACATGGACTCCTATGCAGAGGTGTACATGAATGCCTTGTATAACCACTTAAGCAGTATAGAATAGGTTGTACCTGATAGGATTAAAACCAGGTCTTGCTGAAAAAACATGCCACCCTAGTGGCCCCTAGTGTAAACAGGCTTGACAACAAGAGAAAGCAACAACTATCCAAGAACAAGAGGGAAATGGCTTAGCAGAGGAAAAAGTCCATCTCTAGCTGAAACAAACAAATAGATCTTGTCAAGCTCTCCAGAGCTAAGGATAATCACAAGGTATCCTTTAAGTACATCTGAAATCTAAATGGGAATACCCAGCTGTACTCTGAACTGGTTGTGGATGGCACCACCCATACTCAAATGGAGGTAATAGCCAACCTGGTAGCTGACAGATTCGGAGCAAACTTTACCCCCTATCCCCTATGCTTGTTAAACATGGTTGACTTCTTCGAGAAAGTCACTAAGACCCTGGACGAGGGAAAGACCATGCATACCTCCTATTGTGACGTAGCCAAGGCATTTGACAAAATCCCCTACTCAGGTATTAAAGAGAAACTCTTGCAGTTGTGAATTAAACCCTACATTACCAGATGGGTAGCCGATTAGCTCACTGACAAGACACATTCTGTCGAAGTGGATGACTTCACTTCTAGCAACAGACCAGTGACATACCACAGGGTTCAGTGTTGGGCCCCTTACTGTTCAGAATTTATTTTCTCAGAAGTCCAGGCAAACTTGTAATGCCTGTGACTGACCGAATTTGCTGATGATTGCAGATTTGGAGCAATCACTGAGTCCTCAATGATGTTAATATACTGCAGACAGATGATTAGTGGCAAAGCCAGAGATTAATGCTAAATGTAAAAAAAAATGTATTATTATACACTTTGGGAAAGTTGACATCCCTGCTAATTACAATATAGACAGCACTCCCACAAGTGTAGACTCAGTGGTATGTGATGTGATGTGGGTACTCAGGTTGATAGCAATCTGAACTTTGACCAGCACATATCCACAGTAGTAAGGCAATCCTTCTATGTGGCACATGTTTTAAGAAAAGGCAATTCACCTAGATCTAAGGATGTTATAACTCCATTATACTCAGCCCTCATCAGACCCTTGTCCATGTACCTCAGCAGACACCTGCAACAACTGGAGAAACCACAGAGGTTTCTCAACATGAAATTATGGGGTACACAAATCATGTCCTGCACGGAAAGACTGAAACCCCTATCACTGTATTCTGTCTCCTACTGGTTACTAAGGGGTGGCTTGTGCCTGGCTTACAGGGCAGCTTTGGATGCGGGCCTGATGGAAATGCTACACATTTGTAAATAAAACTACAGGAGGATCACTCACTCCTAGGATCTTAACCTAGTCTCTGACAAGAACAGGTCATGCTAAACAGATAGTACCTCTCCCGGAGACTGTCACTTCTCTATAACAAGCTGTCAGTTCACATGAAACAGAGTCCCCCTGACCATCTTTAAATGCAACTTAGATCAATGGATGGGGGAATGTAGATTCACTCCTGGAGTGGTGCCCATGTCCTTCCTGGACAGAAGAAGTTGGCAGTAACTACGATAGACCCTTACCTTTATGAACTTCACTCACCTAACCACTGACAATTGAGGCAACTCATGATAAATATGGCTAGGCTTATAAGAGCTCTAGGGCCACTAGCCTGGGTTGCAAAGTGGCTCACAGATAGAACCCATAGTGTGAAAGTAGCTGACTCCAAGTCAGACTACTGAACAGTCACGAGTGGAGTCCCACAGGGGTCGGTCCTTGGTCCTCTCCTGTTTGGGATCCACTTCTCTGAAGTCCAGGCAAACACTAAGAGTCACTGGCTAACAAAGTTCTCAGATGATTGCAAGTTTGGAGTTATTATTAACTCTCCAAGTGATGTTGACATCCTACAAAAAGGCCTCATTGAGACCAACAACTGGTGTTAGAACCATGGCCTTAATCTCAATGCCAAAAAATGTGTCATCATCCCCTTTGGGAAAACCCGGTTCCCATGAATTACCACATCAATGGTAGTCCACTGAACACAGAAGGAGTTATAAGAGATCTGGAAACAAAGGTTAACAGCAACCTCTCTTTTTACCACCACATTGCTGCTGTGGTCAGAAAGTCCTTCGATGTGGCACATCTCATTACTGAGGGTTTTGCATCCAGGAAGAAAGAGGTCATCGTCTCCCTCTACTCTTCCCTCATTAGGGCAGTCATTGAGTACAATGCACCATTTGGCATGCACCTCACTAGACACCTGAAACAACTGGAGAGGCCATAAAAGTATCTCACAAAGAGGATCCTAGGCCTTAAACACTTGCCCTATATGGACAGACTAAAAAAACTCCAACTATTCTCTGTCTCATATCGCCTACTTAGAAGCAATCTCTGCTTGACTTGCAAAGCCGTGTCTGACCCAGCTCTGTTAGAAATGCTACATCTAAAGAAATCCCAATCCCTCCACACCACACACTCCAGAGACTTCAACCTCATTACCACAATCAACTGAATATGCTGGAGAGACAGGTTCATAACACAGAGACTGCCCATGCTATGGAATAGACTTTTCATACATGTCAAGCAGAGCACCTCACTGGCCCTCTTCAAGAGAAATCTTAATGAGTGGATGGGAAATAGAAAATTCACCCTGGGGATCACTCCAGTGGCTCTGCTTGACAGAGGGACTGGGAACTAAGGTTGGGTGGCATGATGCCAGAGTAATCCTATGGGATAGGCTTGTAAAGGCTCCAGGGCCATTAGCCTAGTACAAACCTATGAACCTCCTATGACCCTAAAAACCTATGAACATGTACCCATTTCAGAATATGAGGCACTGATAATAGTTTTATTTATACATGTATTTGTTTGGTTTATTTTGTTAATTACTGGCAGCCATAACAGTACATATGAGTGAGTACCGAAGTGATATAAGAGCTTTTACTATAAAACATAAAAATGTAAACGTTTGCATATATCAAAGCACATAGCTGTAAATGTGCAATTAATAAAAAGATAAGCAGCTCATGATGTTATAGATGTATGCAATTGTCCTCAGATCTGCAATTTGAACTTATTAATTGTAGGTTAATTATGGCGCACATGAAAGGTTGTAGACCATTTAGAATGGGATGATGTGCATGTATTATTTTGTAGAAATTACATTCAGTGCGTATTTGATTCATTGTTTATGGAGACATTTAATTCCATGTAAATTATTAATGTAAAATGCCCCCAACACAAATTTTTCTACTCTTAATTATAGGATTTTTTTTTTCTTATGATGTTTTGAGTAATATATATATATATATATATATATATATATATATATATATATATATATATAGTTGGCCTTCTAATCTAAAGCACTGGATTTTAATATTCATGTTGTTAACAGCATAACTACAAAGCATTCTTTTTTTCTTACACACAATTATATACATGTAAAAAAAAAGTTCTTCTAATCTAAAGCACTGGATTTTAATATTCATGTTGTTAACAGCATAACTACAAAGCATTCTTTTTTTCTTACACACAATTATATACATGTAAAAAAAAAGTTCTTTCTTACTTTCGGTTTAATAACAATGTCTAATTGTGATGGTTCATGATAGAAGATTATTTCATTGCCAGCAAATAACTAAATGTGACATTATGTCTCACTTGCAATAATTTTGGATGCAAATGTTGTAGCTAAACTATTAAACTAAAAGGTAATAATGCATCATTTAATGTACTTACAGACTTTGGATTTGTTACTGCCAGTGGCTGTAACTTTGATGGTGTCATTAATTAAATAATATGATACAGATAGGTGATGTAAATAAAATGAAATTGATGGTACTTGTGCATAAGCACCAACATTAAGATTACATTGTCTCCCATGATTCAATGAATATCACTCACTCCTCTACTCAGAATAGCAACTGCTGTAGTTTCACTTGCTTAGATCAATACCCTATAGAGGAAGTTATCTCACAAAGTCATTGTGTGCATCGTGGACAAATAGATAAAATCTTACAAGTGTCTAATATTGTAATGAGGATTAATCAGAAACTTGGCAGAGTTTACAAAGACAGTGCATTCATTACACTGAGTACAATCAAAGCTCCTGCCATCTCATACCTACTACTCTCATTCCTTTACTCTGTTTATAGTCTTACTTGGCTATAGCCTATAGGTTCGTAGGTTCATAGGAGGTTACTAGGTTAGTGGCCCTTGAGCCCTTACAAGCCTAGCCATGTTAATCCCGTGCTGCTCTATTTGTGCTTATTAAGTAAACATATTTTGCAGTGCCAGTCAATGTTCAACACCAACTCCCTTTCTCCATGAGGGACATGAGTGCCACCCCCAGGGTGAATTTGCAGTCTCCCATCCATTTGTCCAGGTTGCACTTGAATATAATCAGTAAAGAGCTCTGCTTCACATGAATTGGAAGTTTGTTCTAGAGGAGTCTCTGGGAGACATATTTGTTTCTCCAGCATAATCTGTTAAGGTCACAGGCTAGGTTAAGATCCCTAGACCGAGGTACCCTTGTGCTATTAGATTTGTGGATATGAAACATATCCATCAGGGCAGGGTTGGAGACTGCCCTGTAGGCCAGGTGCAAGTCTCCTGTCAGCAGCCTATAAAATACAGAGTACAGTGACAGGGCTTTTAGTCTATGTACATACATCATGGTACATAAATAGACTATCATTGTTCTTACAGCAAACTAGGGTTATAATATCATTGCTGGGTTCAGAGATGGTAACACTGGCACAGTTCACCCTGCATAGCCAACATAAGTCAGAGTTTTGTAATCAACTGTCATTCATTTTGACTTTGCTTACAAACTGTTGTAGTCATGACATTGACCAGTGGTACTAGATACTCCAACATGGACAAAAATCATGGTCTCAGTTCCTCTGCAGACCATTTAGCATTCCCACAACAAAAGATACATTTAGAGATTCTCAGTATCCTGCACATGCTAGAAAAATCCTAAATTAACCTTTCTCCAAAACAAGCCCTGTCCCTGCTAAGCACACTGTAAAGACTGCAATTCAAACAGTTTAAACACATTAGAAATTCAGTGGCAGAAATTCCTTGTTTAGCTATCAATATATGACTAGCCTAAACTTACATGATCCTGTGAATAGTGTATGCTTTATTATCTACCATAATGCGACAATTCCAATTTACAAGTTTACTGCATACTTTTCAAAGATGTAGGGACTTGGAAAACTAAAAATACTACGTGTAATTCTATTTAGTTGTTGGTGAATGGCATGCTTAAACTTGCACAGTTAATTTATTCTCACTATTAGACTTTTCTCACTATATTTTTACTATTCACTACAGTTTGAAACCAAGCAATAAGTTTTAATGCAAACTTCCTTTGTAGTCATTCGGTTATGGTGTCTTTTAAGACAAACTACTAATGGCTTCTTAAGTCCTAAAGACTCCTTATGATTATTGTAATATCTACAATAAATCACCTGCTTGCCCAGCAATTTCATTCTTAATAATCGTTTCAGCACTCAGTAATTACAAGTGTTACCACCTGTACTGTTAAAATGTGTTATTATGTTTCTATTCTGGATTGGAGAATTTCGCCCGTGGATTCCACTGTAGATAAATCTACTTAGCTTGACATCTCTGGCCAGCAAATATAAATAGATGTGTTGTGTGCATACATAAACAAACAAATAAACTATAAGAAAACTATAAAGAAGTAAGTTTGAAATTTTTATTTAGAGGAAATAATTAAAAAAGCTTGCACACATTAAGAGCAAATTGCTAACTTTTTATTATTTAATCTTACTCATAGAAGATTGATCTTCTCCCATTTGTATGTACTAAACTACATTATGTCAAAATATTTATATTTGAAACCCTAAGATCATTAAAGCAGAACCTAAAATATTATATGTATCATTAACTTACCTTTTCATCCAAAATAGGCTACACTATTAATATTATATATTGTAGACTTTGACCATCATTGTGGTTAACAGTTGTCATAATAGTTTTAATTTACACTGGTACAGACAGTTAAGATTGCAAATTGTCAGTTTTTCAGTCATTTATCTATATTTGCATTTCACATAGCAGTGTATCCCTCTTACTGAATGGCAAAACAATGAAAGCGTAATGCACACAAATCCATTTTCTACAAATATATATTTTATATACATCTGGTAGCTTGTTGATATTAAAAATTAAAGCACATTTAAGAATTCTTCAAAAACACAAATAAACCAAGGAGAAACTTTGCAGTGTGGATAGTGCAATGTCCACTTCCTGAATTATAATAAAAATCAAACTGCAAAATACATGCTGGCCACTTCTGAGCAAGAACATCCCTGAGGTGCTTTACCAGAGGAGAGATATGGGAGTAGAAATTGTTGCAATTGACAGTGGTCAGGGATACATATTGATAGCAACAAGGCTTCCCCCAGTGATAGGTGTGGTATCAAACCACTCAGAGCCAGAGTGACTACTTGTGTGGCATTAGAAAACAGCATCTGAGCATGTCCACCAAAAAAGATGGTCCCCTAGAAATATGTGTTGCTATCAGAAAATGGTCCGATGATATTGTCTGTTTCTATAACCTCATGACTCTTAACATAGGGGATAGAAATGAAATCCTCCTTGCTTGTTTATGTTGCTAGAGTGCAGTGGAAATGGTACTTTGATGGAGGAAGTTATGAAATATATACAAAGTAGGAGAACTGCCCTACTCTCCAGAAATCTGATCTGCAGACTAGCTTCAAATTGTGACCGGGCAGCTTTAAATGTCTGTCCATGGCAATGCCTTCCTTCACCTTATGCCTGAGTTATCCATTGTGATGGACACTAAGTATAGAGGGAAATCGAAATAACAGCCCAGGGTATGATTTGAAATATGGTGGCACCAAATTAGATGTGCTTTGCAGTCCTTGGTGATCAATTTTTGGTCTGTTAGAAGATTTGTACATTGTGACCAGTTACTGTAGAATTCTCATTTAATATCTGACATGGGAGACAAGGCAAGCAGCATCTGGCATTAGCCCAAATTTTTTGTCACACAAATCTGTTAGAACTGTGCTGAACTGAAGAAGCTGGGATGCTAACTTCTGAATAGGAGGAATGCATTATGTAAATTGGTCCAGCAGAGTTTCCACCACACAACTGATAAAGGTGAAGTTTTACAAATGGTTGAATATGTGAATTCTGTATCTTCTCTGTGATTCCTAAGAACAGAAATGATTTTAATAAAGACTAATGCTGACACCAACATCAATGACTTTGAAGTGGCTAGTAATCAGATATATAAGTAAAAAAACACCTTCAGTTTCTGTAACCTCTGGTTCACCGCAACCATGGCCATACATCTGGTAAACATCCTCAGAGTTGAAGTAAGAATGAATAGCAGAGCCTGAAACTGATATTTACAAGCTCTTGCATGGAAGTAAAGAAATCTGCTTGACTCAATTGCAATGTTGATATGCAGATATTCTCCTTGCAGGTTCAAGGAGCATATCCAATTTCCTCTTGATATGCAAGAAAACATCTAACTGCAGCCATCACCAGTGGTACAGATGAATAAAGCCCTGGCTTTATTGCAGGTGAGTCAACAGCAATTACCAGCTTAGGTATTTGAAGGAGGTGGCAGGAGAAGATATGTGTGCTTATTCTGGGAATAAGGGAGTGGACTACAGCTTCCCAGTGCCACAGTACCAGGAAGGAGGGACACTGCTACAGGGTTGCCCCAGGGGCAGGCATTTTGCCATCAAGCTACATCAGTAGTACTTGTCATTACAAGTGCTCTCCCTGCTTCAGATGTATGCTTCTATGCACTTGTCATTCTCATTGCAGGTGCATGCATAGATGCATGTATCTGAAGCAGGGAGGGCATTACGGATCCTGAAGTGATGTAGGGTCATCTATCCACCCACATAGGAGAAGAGTCCATCCAAAATAAATATGCTATCATTGCCTAGGTTCTGCTAGCAACAGAAACCCCAGCTAAAGCTGCTTGTAAGATGACCTTTTGCCCTAAGTGGGGAATGTAAAGGATGGGGGAATGAATGACCATGACTGATAGGGAGAAGCCTGATAGTAAGTAGGTGCAGGGAAAAAGGAAACAGAAAAAAAACCTAACTGCACCATGACCATCTGCAACTTTTCTTTGGGAATGAACTCAATGAAACTACTGAGATATAGAATTGTTGTGGGTTCATTGGGCTTTCTGGGAACTAAAACGATCCTGGAGTAATATTCAGGTCTTTTCTGATCTGGTGGCATGTTGTGGATGACCCTTTTTACAGGAATTTAAAACCTCTCTTTAGACCATATACTTTTGACATGGTGGGATGTCAAAATCCACAGAAAGCAGGCCCACAAAGAAGAACCTGGTTTCTCTGATGAAGTTCGTACATAGTACGTATGAAAAGCACTTTAGTTAATAAAAGTTTCCTTTCACGGATTATCTTTGTGTGCCTGCTTTCTGTGGATTTTGAGTTTTTGGAGTTTTGTCAGTAATGGTGGGATGTCAGGCAGAAAAAAAATGGGAGGAAGAGAGAGAAAGAGAGAGAGGTTTGGGGGGTAATAGAAGGGAATTTTAAATCCTCTGTATATAGGTTCAAAGGTCTGCAGGTAAGTCCTAGGCTAGCTACCCATGAGGAGCATTTTATGCCTAGGCAATTTCCCTTTTTGTGCTCAAAATAACTTAAACCATTTGGCCTTACCCATCCCATGGTTGATAATTATCTATTACTCCTAATGAGAATACCTGGGATCATACCATAATTAATTTGATGGGAACCATCCATAGGATGAAGTATTTAGGAACTGCCTCTGTCCATTAGTAGTACAGAGGGCAGTCCTGGGGTAAATATTTTGTTTATTATCTATAGATTACTGATTGTCCAACTCCAGCTGTGTTTTGTGAAGGTCTACTATGTGGAAAGACAGAGGGACAAATAACTCTGGAGGACCTTTACAGTAGGGCAGGCAGGTAATGCTAAAGGGAGTCACTTGCTATTACACTCCAAGTGAGTTACCATGATACATCTGGTTCTACTAAGAACACATTCCCCTGGGTGAATCCTGATTCAGGAAATTACTGTCACGGCCATGGCTATACTTCTTAAATTGCCCTTTTCTTTCATGCTATTGACCGTACCTGTACCACAATAGGCACAGACTCTTGAAGATCCTTGAAAAGCTGTATTGCAGAGTCTCAGACCTGACACCAATTGGTGTGACTGTTTTGTCCTCTTTCTCACTGTTCATCAGTTTATCTTTAACTTGAGGATAGAATATATAATTTATATTAATGTGGGAAATCAAGAAAGATGTCTTGAAATTTTCAACAAAGTTTAGGTTTTTAAAGCACAGCTAGGCATGACAGCATGTAGTGATGTAATTATCTACTCCCCATTGCACACTATCCATACCATCATATGTCAGTGTATGATAATGTTGAAAAGTGTAGATAAAGTCACTGCCTGAGAGAATAGTTTTGACTTCACCTCATTGTGGGATATTTCTTCAGTGTTTATATATGTGGTCTGTAAGATCACACTGGAATCATTGTATGCAAGATAGGTAGCTGAGTACATTCTCAGAAAAGAATGAAGATACCTATATACACTACTGAAAGTGGTTCAGCACAATGTGCTTCCTTTATAGGGGATAACAAATTGCTAGAGTCTGAGGATTAGAAAATGTTTAATGGCTGCCGTGGTAAAAATATTGGATCCATAGGAGGCCAGAGGATCCTGTCTGGTCTCCCAGGAACTGGTACCACAACATCAGGCTCTCACTGATGGCAAGAGCAACCATCTAGTGTGCAGCAGGTATCAGAAAGAAAACTGAGAAGGATGACCAGAGGATTTCCTGCACAATATTTTCTGCAAATAAGGGTAGCTCAACTAGTGACCCTCCTGCATTATCTCTGATACTTTCCCAAATTACCTATGGAAAGTGGGGAAATCTCCTTCATCTCTATTGTCAGTATGTGGTGTAGATGACTTCAACATGGAGTTGATGCTCTTTAAGTTCCTATGTCTCCACTGTCAGTGTATGGAATGGATGACTCCAAAATGTAGCTAATGTGTCTTCTATTAGGCAAGTGATTTCTCCTTGCCTTTAGTGTGGAAGGGTCCAGGGATTACAAGAAAGAAATAGAAGTGAATCCAGACCCACTTGAACACCATTGTACTGTGGATCCCCTGCCCGCATGATGTAAAGTTACAAACTGAAGTTGGAGTTTCTGTAGATGCCCATGCAGCAAAGTCACCAACACTGATAACAATGTTGATGTTGAAACAATCATCTGCAAAGACATTGATGTTGAAAGAGTGGGCTGGGTACCAAACAGGTCGTGATCCAATGGCCCCAATGGCACTGATATCAATCTCTTAACACTGATCATTAATATAATGGGATCCAGCATCATTTAGACTGGCAACAAATTTTTTGGGACCAAGGACTCGAATGCCAAGGAGTTTAGCATTCAAAATAGTACCAAGGACATTGGCAATGGTAAAAATCTGTACCATCATCCTTCACATCAAGAGCCAATAGATACTCATGGTAGAGTCATTGTAGAGGACTTTAGTTGGCTTCATTGGGATTAAACCCAAGAAAGAGGCTACAGAGGAGCCAGATACAAAAGAGGACAAAAAAGAGCTGCACATCCTGAACCCAGAAGGTGGAGTGATGAGACCTGACTACGTCTTCCTACAAAAGAGCCTTAATCTTCTTCATGGAGTCAATGACCAAGGAGATACAGTAACTCCTAGTGTATAAAATAAACTTGAACATTCTGGTAGACCTAGTTCTAAAACCAGCTATCATGTCTGATCTGCTTCCAAAAGAGAAGACACAGTGCCTTTTCTAGAAAGGCTTGGTGGGTAATTCTCCAGCACATGCATGATTAGTTTAAAAACACTGCCTCATTTTGTCCCTCCTTTTACACCTCCTCAACTCTACACCAGTTTGGAGGGACAGGAGAATACTCCTTCCAGCAAATGGTCTTCCCTGAGGCTTACCTCTTCCTCAGAGGCTCAACCTTATCTTTATTATTAATATTCTTTGCTTGGAGAAAAACAGTGGAATGATCTTTAAATTCTTTGGATGAAGAAGGCACATGTAAGTGTATAACTCATCTTTGGAATTAAACCATTAAACATAAGCTTATTCCTTCTATTTGTCAAAGTTTATTTGACAAATACCTTGCATCTCTTGCACTCTGGCTTTAAATGTTGAACTCATAAACACACTCGGTGCACAAAAAATTTCCTGTCCTCGGGTGGAATATTAGTCCAGCAAGACTCATGCTCTGATGACTTTCCATTATGAAAACTGGATATCCTATTGAGAATAGTTACAATTGGCAATGCACCATTCAACACAGTCAGTATCACCTAGTGCACACTTTTTAAGCAAAGGAAGTCTTTATAGACTAAGCATAGTGCAAAGTGAATAGACACTATACAAACAAACAAGTCCTAGGTAGAGTGGTGTGTAGTCCTGAATAGAGAACAAGGCCAAGAGTACTCAGGGAGAGGAATACAAAACATAAAAATCTAAAAAATAGACAAAAAAGAAAGCTCTGATATAAAACCTTATATACAAATACATATTTCATAAACAAAACAAGACAGATAGAAACAAGAAACCAACAAAGTACAGGTGATTTTACAGAAGAATGCAATTACAAAGCTGAGGGTCATTTATGTGTTTACATAATGAGTGTCAAATAAAATCTGGAAAAATCAGTGAAGATGATGAAGCATTACATTATGAGGGAAAGGGTTAGAGCCTGATGATGAAGCATGACATGATGAGAGAAGGGCTTAGAGCCCGAGGATAAGGCATGACATGCCAAGGGAAGAGGTTATATTTCAATGTTATAATATAGACCCCCTTCCTACATCATTGCTGCACATTCCTCCCCTCCTTTCACTTTGTTCTTTTCCCTGCTTGCTCCCCATTTCACCACTTTCCTGTATCCCCCATTTCTTTCCTTTAAAGAATTATTGCATGATAGTGTGCACTGTGCACAAATGTGAAGCTATAGTAAATGGTAACAATATAAACAGACATATTTAAAATATCATGCAACTTGTAGAATTACAACTTCCACCTATATTTGAATCCATTTCCATCTGCCTCCAGCAACAATGCATTAATACTTGCTGCCACAGAGTCAGTTAGCTAGCAGATGTATTTAATACATTGAATAGTAAGTGACACAGTTTAGGAAACATTTCCCTTTGTACTCCCCCATATGCTCTCCATATCACAGATGTATCTTCTTCATTAAATTTCTATGAAGCAGCATTGCACAATCCCCTGTAATGTTTTATAAAGCATTATTGCATGATACTCATTTAGTTTTGTACAGCAGTAGTGCGTGATACTGGGGTCTATATCAGATAATCTAACTTTTAAAAGTTTGAACACCATATGATCGAGACCAAGATGTTTAAACTCTTAAAATTTTGAAAATCAAATAAAAAAAAAAAAACGGAAAAACCTACCTGAAAGCTTAAGCAGGGGGGCAAGCCTCCTTGCACCCCCACACCCTCCGCTGTTTAAATATACCAACTCTGAGATCGCACTACAGTGCAGACAATAGAAAACTTCCATTGCCACAGTAAGGGGCACTCTGTTGAAACAGTCGAACTTTTAAAAGTTCAATCATATGGTGTGGACCATATGATGTTCAAACTTTTAAAAGTTTGACAGTATGATAGGAACCCATGATACTGAACAATGCTGTGCATTATACAGCATTGATAAGCAAAGCTACTTCCAAAAATACTTTAATGTATTACCTATAGCTATACTGTTTGCCCCAAAAAGAAATTTATCACTACATTAAGTGCATTAATTACTACAGCTAGAGATTCAGTTACTTAGCAGGTGTATACAATAGCAGTTAAGTCTGCCATTTGCTGTACAGTCTCTAAAATACACCTGATAATTAACTGAGTCTGTAGCACACCCTGTCAATGCAGTAATACATGTATTTTTTTGTTTAGATGGTACTTGTTTCAAATCCAGGTGTATGTAACAGTTTCAAATAACTTTACATGTAAATCCAAATTCTGAAGTCTTATACTTGATACGGAGTCTGTAAAATATGCATAGATAGTACTGGTTTCCAATATAACTATATAAAACTTATAAATGTATTTTTCCGTAGCCACACGTTAGTGTGTGATTAGCACCATCACCCAGTTATGCTTTAAAGAAAAGAAATAGGAAAGACAAGAAAGTGGTGAAATGGGCAGCAAGCAGGGGGTAGAACAAAGTGAAAGAAAGGCAGGAATGTGCAGGAAAGATGTAGTAACGAACCATAGCTATCCATCGAAGAATAAAACATGAACATAAATGCACAAATTGTGCTGAATTTGGACTGTCACCTCCAGAGAGAGGGGTGACCTCAACACAATCTGTTGTATAGAGATTGGAATGAATCATTTGTGTCATGAAGACATGTGTGTGAAAATGGAGAGCTATGTATGGGATGATTTATTTATTTATCTATGTATTCATTTTTGTGGGACGGGTGCCCATTGTTTTTTGAGAGGGAGAGGAATGATGAAGAAGGGATGTAGCAATGCACCATCAGAAACCAGGAGGGGGGACTTATCCATCTTTTCCCCACAAACATCTTTGCAGAAAATACACAATGTAATTCCTCACACAACTAAGTGCATCTGAATATACACATATATCAAGGCATGACCTGTTATTTGTAAATGTATTCTATTTAATATATTTGGATGTTGTGCACTTAGTGACCACACAACCTGTTATGATTATTCTTTGAAATATACAGCAGTGTCCTACCTTTCTGTATTTCTTAGTTATTCATCAGATATCTGACCAGTTCTCAGAGGCATGCAGTGTGTAAGCTAGTCTATATCATTTACCTTAAAATGTGTGAGGATATCAACTGGAAACACAAGGATATGCAGTTGCCATCAAATTAATGGAAGTTTGGATGGCACAAACAAGCACAAACTGCTGTTTTTGGGGTGGGGAGCAAAGGTGGGTTCCTGTCATGACACATGCAAAGGTATAATGGTTTTTCAAGGACGTAGACCCAGGCTGAGCTACTGTTATGGCACAAACAAGGATGTGTTGCTCTTATTACTGTCATTGTTTTGCATCCTGCCGGTTTAATCTTATGAAGGTGGTTAAGACAGAAACTGCAATGTGTCTCAGCACTTTCAAACTTCTCTCTGTTATTATTTCCCATTACAAATGAATTGTGCTAAACTGAGGGCATGCAGTGATCATCATTATTTTGGTGAGGTATCAGTGTGTGAATCTTTGCGGCATGAGACCTACTACTTGCTAATGGGCACATATAAGTCAAATAACTCTCTTCCATTACATGCGACATTAATTTCTATACAAATATTCCACCTTGTAGTTGCTTACTGTACCTAGTGATGAAATACTATGACATGACATAATATTATTATACAATAAAGTACATGTTTAGGACTTACCTTGTAAATGCAGCAGTTACCTCAGTGTTACTTCAGGCTGACAGTCATAGCAGCAGTAAGCAGTTAATACATGAGGAGGTAAAGGCTGTGGCTCTGAATTGAGGCTGGCAGATGTCACATGGTTCCTGTATTGTGTCCCTGTCCATCCTGTAGCACTCTACAATGTCCATGTTGTGTATGTTATGATAAGTTAAATGTGACCTGAAAATTTTTCTCCATCTTGGTCTAGACCTATTGGCAGCAGCAGCATTGTCTGCAGCCTGTAGTACATACAAATAGAGTTAAGCAGCAGCAGCTCCTAAAATTCTGTCTGTGTAGACTTTCTGTGTCTGTACTCCACTACTTTTGAAATCCACAGGAAAAACCAGCATGGAGTGTACATGGTTGCTTTATAACTTGTTGAATAGCTTGACTAGATTGGTTGATTAGCATGAAATTGAGCTGCTTATGCTGTAATTAGCATCTCTGAAACATAGCCTAGACAGATGCAATCAATAAATAGTCTACTCTATTTTAAAAAGGCAAATGTGTAGCTAGCCAAACTGATGGTGAGGACACTTGCTATGTGTTCAGAAAAGCAAAATATTTCCAAAGTTATCTTTACAGAGGATTATTGAACTCCAGCAGGTATGCTGTCATTTGGTTACCTGCATAATGCACATGCGGGAATGGATCCCTATCAGATTATCAAATGTCCAAAAATTCAAAATACATATGGCCTAGACTATATAATCAAATTTTTAGAAGATTGAATGTTAAGAAAATAAATAAATAACAAAAACTTTATTTTTAACATTTTTGCAGGGGGAAGCCCCTCCTGCCACCCCACATGGGTGAGTGTACCCTCTACACCCCCTGCTTATGAAATATACCAACTCTGAGATCACACTACAGTGAGGACAACAATAATTTTCCCATTCTGAGTTGTACGGCCATCTCCATTGAAAACGTTTGAACTTCCAAAAATTTGATCATATGCTCTTGGCCATATGCATTTCAAATTTCTGGAAGTTCAATAATTTGATAAGGATCTGCTGGAATATATTAATGAATAATGTGAAGCAAAGCCTTTCACACTGTTATCTGTATACACTAGTATACTATTGGGATGGCCATGTTTGCCAAGCCATTTAAGAAGTAAAAATGATTGACAATACATGAAAATAGTAACCTGTGTGATACATATGTACAAATGTTTCAGGGACAGGTCCTTTGAATGCATGTTTAGCATTTCAAATGTGTTTTATTTGTAAAATGGTTCATGTGCCTGGTCTTTAGTGGTGAGGAGAGCAAAGATAATTTGCTGTTATGTCACAAACTAGACAAGACTGTTCTTTTGGGGGGAGTACAAATGAGTTACTGCTACGGCACATACAAGGATATGTTGCTTTTGCTACTGTCCTTGTTTTGCATCCTGCTTGTTGTTAGTATTTCACATCTGTATTATGTTTTATGTTTTGCAATTGGGTAGTACTGACTGCCTACCTTAACTGTTTTATCTGGTAACAGTTACTTCGTAGTTATGTGATTCTTATTTGTATTATCATTCTGCTGTCTTTCAGGAATGAAAATGTCATTGAGGTGGAGACCCTCATTCAGTGAGGCAGAGAATATAATAATTGTTGATGCACTCTGTCAACATGGTGCTTTTCTTCTCAGAAGGGGTCATTCAACTATACCAGAGAGGCTAAGACTATAGCAACAAATTGTAGCAAATATAAATGTCATGGGTGGCCAAGGCTGGACGTATGAGCAGATGTGCCACAGGGCCACTGGCATCGGCATGGAAGTGTGCAGCTGCTGTGCACAAGGCCAGAGGGTAACCATGGATGAGCTTGCTGCAGAGCCACCTCGCACCCCCCCATGAGGAATTCCTAGCCAATCTTCTACAACACAAAAACTCATACCAGAGTGGCCCACAATATGCGACTGATGTGGGTGCCCCTCCTTCTCAGTTCCAGGAAGAGATTCTAGGTAGATTTTGTTATATGACCAGTTGAATACTGTTGTATGGTAAAACAATTTAAATAAAAGTTACTTCTTTTTGGGGTGAGGGGTATTGAAGATTGGTACAGTGATAAGCTCAATTTGAAGTTGTCAGCCACGTTCTTATTGATCTAATACTTCATGCAGATTGAGAGGGGTATGGGAGTACATCTAGTACCCCCTGTTTTACTGCTAAATGTGATGATATTGGCCTTACCTATCGCTTAACTTATTCCAGGACTCTCAGGAATCCAGTGACATATGCCTCCTGCAGATGGTAAGCCAGATAAAGTTATTTAAGTACGCAGACCAATTTCTAGAAATATGATGTGTCATTCTTGGCCTGTTGTATGTGTATTGATGTACTGTCTGTAATAGTGGCAGCTCTGTTAGTTGTTTAGCATATATTACACCATAGTAGTATTGTTATTATTGTATGCCTGTGTTTCTTCTTTTTTATCACAGGTGATCGTGACAGTGGGAATATGGGCCCTGTGCCACCTGATGTCAATGTGTCATCAGACAATGATGATGATGGTGGCAAAATCCTACAGTTAGGGGTGCAGATGTTGAATGTGACACAGAGGTTGACATCTAGCCACCCCCTTTTTTCTCCCCTGACACAGCCAATAGGCCTACTCTTTCCCAGTCCATTGAGGACACAGATATAGGAACAGGTGGAACACAATGACACTGAACAGGGAAGTGTGCCACTGTGGCTTCAGTGCTTGCTGAGTGGCCATTGCCAAAGTGTTGGCTAGGTGCCATGCAGAAACGTTGATAAGAGTGCTTGGAGGGGGCCTGATGTCCCACTTCCACCTGCTGCAAGTGTCTCTTCCCATGTCAGACAACGTATGCTTATGGCCTTTCATGGAGGCACAGGCACATTCAGAAAGGTATTCCAGATAAATGTTCAAGGTTGTGCACGTGGCATAGTCTGACATGTGTGACTGCCTCCACTGTGTTGTCGATTCCCTGGATTGGATGAATGACACATTGGAATGATGGGAATCTGTGATGGATCGAAGAGTGTCTGTCATGGAACAAACAGTGTCTTTGATGGAACATTTACTGGGAGGGGAATGATGCCTTAGTGGGGGTGGGTCAGCCACAACACCTGCTGATAGCCAGCATGGCCATGCCTGATCATGCTCCCATAGTGGCAGTACGCCTGCTGGTCCATCAGTGAGAATGCAGTCCACACCCAGATGTCGCAGGCCATAGGGCCATGGTCATGGGCATTCCCATGAATGGAGCAAGCCCAGAAGACACTGGTCACACAGTAGCTGCACTCCATCTGACCTTAGGAGTGGAACTGCCCGTGCTACTCCTGGCATAGCCAATTCTCATGATTGTGGGTGGCAATGATGAACTACCATGTCTATCATACACGGCTCACACCTGTCCAACAAACCAAGACATAGAGCTAGCACTGAGCTTGGCTGTATTTATGCAGACTCTCACACAACACTTTCACATGGAGGACCCCTAAAGACACACACACATAGCTTACCTGCTTCCCTTTCGCCCTCACACACAGTGAATGACCTGAATGACCTTTTTGTCAGCCTAGGCCTCCTGCCCCCTCCCCCAGCACTCTATGCAAGTGATGATAACTTTGCCATATCCCTGTTTTCTCTCTTTTGGCTTCAGGGATACAAAAGATTTGTGTCTGATGCACAGGGTACATAGCTACGTTAATGCCTAGTATGTCTGCATTTGTGTTGTTGAACTGATAATTGTACCTGTCAGTTATTTTTGCCTTGCCAAATTATACAGTAGATATCATCATCATCATGTCAATAGTTTCTAGTGTAGTCTCTTGTAAGAGTTGTGAAGTCAGGAACTGCAGTGTGTGTCATTACTTTATAACCTTTCTCTTTAATGTTTTCCAGTACATATGTATGGTGCATATAAGATGTGTCATCACATTCGGATCTCAGGATTGTATGACAACACTGTAGTTAAACTCATCAAAACAGTAGTACAGTATAATACTCTCTTTTGCATGAATCTCACCCGACACATGCAGCATCTGTACAGACCTGGGACCTTTCTTATCAAGATAACAGAGGTCCTACTAACCATGACATGCTGTGTGAGTAGATTTAAGGACATGGCGCTGTCATCTGTCTGGTGTCACATTAAATTGTAACTGTTATTCTAAGTCTCTTACTTTTGGTTTAAGCACTTGAGCTTCAGGACAGCTGTCTTACATTAAGAAGGTTTGTAGTCTACACTTTTGTGGGAGGAGATATTAGCCTTTGCCCTCCTGAGTTGGAAATTGCAGCTTGAATGCTTATTATGCCTTTTATTCTAAGTGTCTTTGTTATGGTTTAAGTTCTTGTCTTCCAAACCAGTTATTTTACATTAGGTAGGCTTGTGGTGTAGAGTCTTCTGGCAGAAGAGGATAGCCTACACCCTTCAAAGCTGGGAATTGCTGGTTGAAGGCTTATTGTGGCTGTTATTCTGAAAGTGCCTTAGTTTTAAGGTTTTAGCACTTGGGTTCCAGACCACTTATTTCACAGTAGGAAAACTTTCAGCTGCAATCCTGTTGAAATATTCTACTGAATTGCTGTATTATTTAAACTGTATTTACTGCTGTTGTGATTGTGATTTTCTGCACTTTGAATTTCTAGCACTTCTGCATTTTATAGCATAGGCTTGATTCAGGCTTGATGGATCTAGACTGTTTGGTATCATTTGAGCACAAAAACCAGACTTCTTACATTGAGAAGGCTCCCTGCATACTTGTGGCAGAAATGTGCAGTCAAGGACCCCCCCCCCCCCCCCCGAGCTGGGGATTGTTGGAATAAGACTCAGTCTTGGCACTAAACTTTGTTTACTTTTTTTAAAATCATTTAACTTTTCTTGTATTCCAGTGTTTAGTTTTTCTTGGTTTGCACTCAGTTTACCAGAGCTGCTCAGAGCTTGCACTGTTGCCCCGCAAGCAACTCGGTTGTACACTGTGAAGCTTTGACACATTTTTCTAGCCCTAGCCGTCCATAGAATAGACACTTTTTGTTAGTCTTACACTAAAACCTGGTCCATCTAGCCCATTCCCTACTAGTTGTTACAGTTCATAATGTCCATAATGGACAGACAGTTTCCCAACCATTTCATCAGGCAGCCTAATTGACATGGGCATCCTGAAGCAATGTAGCAATTGTCTCATGTATACTGACAAGATGTTACTGCTAAAACAAACTAATACAACATGTGAGAGCTTTATCTATACTATAAATTTGGAATCAATTGTGTCACATAACAGCAAGCTAGAGCTCAAACATGTTGTCAACAGGCTGAAAATTTTCCTTTCTAAAGGGTTAATTTCTTCAAAGATCTTGACCTTGCATTGTTATATCTACAAACTAACAAAATTTTAGAAGGAACAGAGGATATGGACTGGTCTATTATATCTTAAAAATACAAATTAGGACAAATGGAAATAAGACAAATGAGAAAAAAAGAAGAAATTAAGAGAAAAATAAAAAGCTTTCCTTTTCCCTTTTCTTTATTTAAAAAGGAAATAACAAGAAGTCAATGATTATTTTTTTTCTTTTTATGTAAACAAGCTTAGTTTTACTTCTTTACATATCTTTACTGGCAAAACATGAAATAACATATTCAACTATAGCACAAATGGGAATCAAAAAATCAACAAGCAGTATACTAATGTAAGGTAATTTAATTCCTTTTTGCTGTCTTATGCTTGTCTAATTAACAGATAATTAAGAATCATTTTAATAAGTCATGCTAAATACTATTAGATTCTCTTAAATGAAGCATACAGCATTTATACTAATATAGGATCTGAATGGCTGCATACAGAATGCTTACTCAAGAATAAATGCATAATTTGCATTTGAAATAGCAAATGACAGCAGTATAACACATAGTTGGATTTAAAGTTGTTTCGTTCATATAAACTGCAGTTACCTACTAAAGAGAATCACACACTACCAGTGACATTTCATACATTCTTGTTATAAAAGGAAAATACATTAATAGTGTTAAATTAAAACTGCTATTTAAATGGTATACTAAAAGAAACAACAGATAAACATCTTCACCTAAGCATGGAAGCCACTCAATGTAATCATTAACTACAGTTACATTAGAAAAGCTGTTTCACTAAAACTAGTAGTAAAACCTAAACACTGCCTGTCTTCCTAGTGCATAAATTTAGATAATATGTTATTGTTCTATTTAATAGAATGAGTTATGATGT
Organism: Protopterus annectens; assembly: GCF_019279795.1. Classification (NCBI taxonomy): domain Eukaryota; kingdom Metazoa; phylum Chordata; order Ceratodontiformes; family Protopteridae; genus Protopterus; species Protopterus annectens. Next base: position 1,464,340,433 of record NC_056743.1, read on the forward strand.
ACTGGACTGGGAAGGGGGTGATTGCAGTTGCTCTGGATGAGTGTTTTGATGTTGTTTAATAGTAGAGAGATTGTGAAGTTCGAAATGGCTTTGAAATAGTCTCTATTCATAGATGAAATATTCAGGTTCAATATGAAAGATATGGAAATTGTTGCTACTGATGGTTTGACCCTATGCAAGGTGCTTCTGTGGCAGTTAGATATGAAGCCCATCTCTCCATAACTTGAGCTTTTTTACTTCATTTTGAACACATGAAGCTTTCTCTGGTAAACAGCTAGAGTTCAGTAGTTGGATTTCCCACCTAAACAAAAGAACAGAGCCATGGATGTTCAGAGACTCTGATTGACATGCAGCTTTATAGGGTTAATTTGAATAAAAGGTAGAACCCTTTAAATATGCATTATCTCAAATTTCACTGCAACTATAGTTAAACATACAAACTGGCATTGATGAAGGGAAACAAATATAATGTTACCACACACTGTCAAATACCATTGAATACATTTATAAGTAAATATATTTGAAAGGTTTGATAGTAGTTGTCAATAGTTTGTGTGTTACCTAACTCAAGGTTCCCTTAATTTGACCTGTTAATAACAGCCTGCATTTAAATTGGAACCTGTGTTCTGAGAGACAGCCTTACAAGACTATCTGCAAATATACAGAGCTGAGTATAGTTTTCTTTATTATAGAGTTTAATTGTTGCTTAGATATCTGTTGTCTCACTGTACTGAGAGTCTGATCTGCAAATATACAGAGCTGAGTATATTGTTTTGGTTTTATAGTTTATACTATTAGTGGTTGCTCAAATCTCTGCTGAAACTGTCTTCCCACCCCTCACCCTCATTTTCTGCCTTGTCTTCTGCTGATATAACTGGTTTTTATAGCTTGTGTGTTACCTAACTCAAGGTTCCCTTAATTTGACTTGTTAATAACAGCCTGCATTTAAATTGGAACCTGTGTTCTGAGAGACAGCCTTACAAGACTATTTGCAAATATACAGAACTGAGTATAGTTTTCTTTATTAAAGAGTTTAATTGTTGCTTAGATATCTGTTGTCTCACTGTTCTGAGAGTCTGATCTGCAAATATACAGAGCTAAGTATATATTTTTTGGTTTAGTTTATACTATAAGTGGTTGCTCAAATCTCTGCAGAAACTATCTTTCCCACCCCCTCCCTGTTTTTGGTTTGTAGTTTAAATTTGGTGGCTTTTGCAGTTGCCCACCCCACTGTAGATTTGATCTAGGACACTCCCCCAATCCCATCGCTTTACCACATTGTACCTAATAAACCCGTTCTGCACTTGCTTTTAGTTCTTTTTAATTTAATTGCATTTTTCAAACTGTGTGTGTGGTCTAATATTGCTACATACTCAAGTGTGCTAGCTTGCACTGCATGTGAATTGCTTTTACTACTGTTTTTGCTACTTTTCTGTAAAAAAAAAAACTGTAAGCCTGTTTCCTACCTTTCCGGTAACTAGTGTCCCAGATACAGATTTGCTGTATCCAGGACTGTTTGTAAGCTTCTGAGCCCCCCCCCCCAAGCCTTTCTGTGTTGGAGGGAAGCCTTCTAGCTTATCAGTGGGAGTGGTAAGCATTAGGTAACCTGTCTACCACATAAGGAGTGGTTCTGGCCTAGAATTTGTAATTATTGGCCATTTGGGCAATCTTCCAACTCTCTCAACTTTCTGATTTGAAAGCCTGCATTTGCACTTGTTTCTGTCCTGTAACCCATCTAGTGCAGATACAGATTCTTAGTTTTAGCACTTAAATTTGCTTATTCATATCCAGCACGTGTTCAGAACTTGTAAGCACTAAATAAGCTACTAATTACTATATAGCACTGAATCTTCCTCATTACCTAAAGGAAAACAGTTTTTGTACTTATTTTTCTCACTGGTGTTGAGAAAAACAGCTCTTGTACTCCCTTTCCTCACTTATCTAGAGGAAAATAGTTTTTTATTCAGGCATGTCCAAGGGTCAGCTCCCAGTGTTCTCTCCTGTCTATCTGATGAATCTGGACATCTTGAGGCAATGTAGAAATTGCCTCATGTACATAGACAACCCTCTTCTCCTACCACCCAACACTACAACCTGTGAGAGATGCACTTATCTAACCAAACTGGAGGTAAAGCTCTCACCAACCAAGACTGAACCTGACAGTCATGAGGAGAAGGTAAACATTTGCACCACACCACACTCATCACATAGTCTCACTACATCTACACCACCAAAATACACCCAAAGAAACTCAAAAACATTCGCGGAGGCTCTCAATAATAATCTGCCTAAGCAACAGAGACCTCCAAAGCAGAAACACAAGCAACCTCCATCCCCCAACACAACCCAAATGACACATAGCCCACAGATTCAGTGTGTCACTCAAACACAGCCAATAAGGCAAAACAACATACCCAACACACTAGTCATAGGTGACTCTATAGTCAGGCACACTGATGTCCCACTCACCAGGCTAAACAAGGAGAAGGTAACTGTCAGCTGCCTGTCAGGTGCCAGGATCCGCCACATAACCCATGCACTCAGGTCACTCCACAACAAGTACAAATATGACTCTGTCATTGTCCATGTTGGTGTGAATGACCTGAGACGTACCTCCCTGGACTACATGAAAAGAGACATGGAAAAGCTCTGCAATCTTGTAGCCCAGGCAAGTATGACCCTAGCCCTGAGTAGCATTCTGCCATCGCCCAGAATGATACCGCAGAACGAGGACAAAATGAATGATTTCAACAATTGCCTAAGCTTCTGTTGTCATTCAGAAGGGATCCAGTATCTGTCTGCATGGGATGACATGGTCGACAGACCACGATGCTTTGCCACAGATGGCCTGCTCCTGTCGCCCCTAGGATTCTGGATACTTGCTAAGGCTCTTGGTGCCCCTATAGTGCCTTTTTAAGCAGTGTTCAAGTAACAAATTCACCACCATAACAGGAACAGGTAAGCAAAAACTGAGGGTAATGCTACTCAATGCTAGAAGTCTAAATTTCAAAATGCACTCACTCAAGGCACTCCTTAAAATGGAGAACCTCGATATCTGTGCAGTGACTGAGACCTGGTTCAAGGCTCCAGAGAGCACCCCTGCACTACCAGGCTATAACTCATACCACACTTTTCGGCCATCTAACCTGGACCGAAACACCAAAGGTGGGGGTGTGTCCATATTCATTAAGAATATCCACACCTCCAGGCTAGTTGCTCAGCATAATGCATCCGAGGTTATCCAAGTGAAACTAACTCTTGGCAAAACTGCAATCCAAATTGCAGCTTGCTACAGATCTCCCACCATGCCCCAGGATTCCCACTCCTCTTTTCTTGATGTACTGGAAAATATTAGGGTTCAACCAAACACCCTAATAATGGGCGACTTCAACTACCCCACCATTAACTGGGAAAACTACTCATGTACTAACTCCTTAGCACAACGCTTTCTGGAATTCATGAACTCCCATGCCCTAGATCAACTTATCCACACCCCCACCAGGGGCAACAATATCCTAGACCTAGTCATTACCAACATGAGTGACCAGTGTTCCACACCTGAAGTCAACTCCTCATTGGTCCGATCCGACCATAAGCTAATCACCCTTGATATCCACATCCCACCCCCACCCCCATTAAGGAAACCACAGTAAGAAATTTTTCCAAAGCCAACTTCATGCTTCTTAAGACAGAAGTAGTGAACTTCATGACACCCATGCAGATGGACAATACAGTTACAACTGCTGAATCCTACACAAATGCACTCTATAAGCACCTACATGAGTGCATGGATCGTGCTATCCCAAACAGACCAAGATGCTATCCTCCAAAAAAAGGAAGCCACTCTGGTAGTCTCCTGCCATAAACAAACTGTATAACAGAAGGAAGAAACTGTTGCAAAAGAGAGTAAAATCCCATGAGTGGAGTAGCTCCCTGGTCAGCCTCAGTAAGAAGCTGAGATCCCTTATAAGATCCTCCAAAGCTAGCTACAAAAATAAAATTGCCACTAATTCCAAGGACAACCACAAAGCATTCTATAGCTATGTCAAGAATCTCAATGACAACACCCATATCTGCTCTCAGTTACAGAACAAAGGCATGAAAATTACAGAACCAACTGATATTGCCAACATCCTGACAGATAGGTTCGGTGTTAACTTTACCCCCCCTCACCCCCTAAAGGGCCCATATCTATACAGGAAGAATGCAGAGTCCCTGTAATCACAGCTACGCAGGTGAAAGCTGCACTCTCTAAAGCCAAAAACACAGCATCCATGGCAGGGGTGTAGCCAGGATTTTAAGATTTGTACTCACAACTCCCAGTCTGCTGCCCCACCACCAAACCACACCCACGTCAACACATTGACCTCCACCCACATCCCTTACAAATTGCTGTTCAAGCCACATCCCCTTCACAGTGCTGCTCTCTCTCCCATCCCCGGCAAATACACGCCAGGATGCTAATCATTTATAGGATGAAACAATATAACAAAAATGGATATTTCAGTTCAAGTGTGGAAAAGCATGTAAAGTAGATTACCACATTTACATTATGGCTAAATGAATCCAGATGAGCACTCGTGAGTGCATTTTTAATATTGCGTGGCACAGCTCTCAAACATCCATCTTACAAGTGCTCACATGACTGGCCTTTTGTAGTAGTGTTACAGTTCGAGAAGTCACATTGCTGTCCCACAAATAATCTTTGTACCATGTCAAGCTAGCCAGTCACACAGCGGTCCATTCCGTTCACTCAGTTATAACTATACCAGGTGAAGGCTGTAAAAGGAGTTTACCCAACTAACCATTGAATGTCATATTCATACACCAGATTTACATAGGTACATACAATATGTCAAATAAACCAGGATAACTATAGCTACCAATGACAGAAAACTGCACCGAACACTCATTGTGATATAAAACTGTTGAATACAGCAGTACTGCCTGATCAGATTGTCTGTCTATCTATCTATCTATCTATCTATCTATCTATCTATCTATCTATCTAGCAATCTATCGTTGATCAGGTCAGTCCCTCTAGGCCAGAGACTTCTTTTCAGGAGACCCCAGGTAGTATTCATACTGACTACAGGAAATTTGGCCAGGTCACAGGGGAGCATTCTATATTTTTATCTTAACCAGATTCTCCACACAATTCTTTGGCACAAATTCTCTAAATGACTTCACTCACTGCACTGCTTAAAATCATATTTCCAGAGAATAGAAGAGTGTCTTTACCAACAACTCTTAAATAACCATCAAAGGATCTCTTTCTCATGAATGCTTGCTCACTAAATTCATCCAGTGTCACCTCCAATACCAATAAACTCTCCATCGCCAGATGCACAGCGTCCCAAGTTCTACCTGTTTGGTACTGAAAACATAACCAATAAAATTCCCGGTGACAACCTTCAAAACAATATTATAACTCTACAGACCCTACATCAGCATTTAGCATGTCACTTATCATACTGGCCACAATGCAAAAGAAGTTTGTGGTTTATAAAATTTAATGCTGAACTATTTCATTCACTCTTCTTATGCTGCAGTAAGTTTCCTAAAATATAGAATGGTGCCATTACTAAACAGATTCCTAAAACAACCCAAATGCACACCCATTTCAATACCCCAAATGCTTGGTAAAGTGCCAAAAAATTAGATTAAGTGTATTGCTGACCAGGTATTCCTATTCCTCAACCAGCATGTATTCTGGGCCAGAAGGACCACAATGACAGCTATTGAGACAGTAAGTGATGACATCCTAGTGGATACAGCAAACAGCAAGTCACAGTAGCAATTGTTTACATCTAACCAAAGCAGTTGACATGGTAGCCCATCCACTCTTTCACACTGCCCTTCTAGCCCATGGTATCCAAGCCAGGCTTCCAATAGTTCCTCATCTTTCTTTCCAACCATAATTTCAAAGTTTAAATAGGCTATTTATCCTCAACCAAAGCTCCCAACTCAAATGAGTCCCTTGGGGCTCCATTCTATCATGCCTGCATTTCTTCATTTACTTCAAAAGAATCTCAACAGACTTCCCAAATCTTTGCATCATTGTCTATGCCAGCAGCATGGTTATCAACAGATCTCATCAATCTCCTCACAATATTAACATTCAACATCAATAAGACCTTCTTCCCCTTTCCTTTTTTAAATGGTTAAGCCCAGAGTACCTGACTGTTTGATTTAACCACATCTTTTAGGTTCATAGGATCATAGGTTCATACTAGGCTATCTGCCCTAGGGCATTTACAAGCCTAGCCAGAGTGTGTTTGGCTTCCACCACCCATTTTAAATGAATTTTGCTATGCCCTTTTTCGAGGTTAGTATATTGTGCCTCTGTCTAACAGTGACACAGAAGTGATACCCGGGGTAAATCTACGATCTCCCATCCACTCATCAAGATTCTTCTTGAAGAGAGTCAATGAGGGACTCTGCCTAACCTGGACTGGGATTTTATTCCAGAATGAAGGGAGCCTCTGGGTTATGAATCTGTCCCTCCAGCATGTCCTATTTATTTTAGTGCTGAGGTTCAATTCTCTCGAGCATTTAGCTCGATGGGATTTGGATTATCTGAGGTGCAACATGTCCATTAATTCTGGGATGGACATGGCTTTATACGTCAGGCACAGATCGCCTCTGAGCAGGCGTTATGCCACTGAGTAGAGCTGGAGTTTCTTTAACCAGGCAGCATATGGCATTTGTTTGAGCCCTTTGATCCTCTTGATGAGGTACTTTTGGGGTCTTTCCAGTTGCTGCAGGTGTCTGGTAAGGTACATCCCAAAAGGGGCATTGTACTCAATTGTGGGCCTGATGAGGGATGAGTAAAGAGGCACGATGACCTCCCCTGATCTAGATGTGAATTCCTTCATGATTAGGTGGGCTATATAAAATGTTTTAGCCACGTGGTTGTCGAATGAGAGATTGCTATCAACTTGGGTCCCCAGGTCCCTAATTACTTCTTCTGTACTTAATGGATTAGCACCTATGTGGTAATTTGTGGGCACTTTGTTTTTGCCATAGGGGATGACTATTCACTTTTTGGCATTTAGCTTGAGGCCATGGCTCTGACACCAGTTGTCTGTTTCTATGAGGCCCTTTTGTAGGATGCTTGTGTCGGCTGCTGAGTCGATTATGGCGCCCAGTTAGCAGTCATCTGCGAACTTGGTCAGCCACAGTTTTTCCGTGTTGGCTTGTACCTCTGAGAAATATATACCGAACAAGAGAGGTCCCAGGACTGAGCCTTGTGGGACGCCACTTGTAACTGGTTTGGAGTCTGACATGGCTCCAGCAATTCTAACCATGTGGGTTCTATCCTTGAGCCACTTTGCAACCCATCTAGTGACATAGGGGTTTATATTTAAGCTGGTGAGTTGATCTATAATGCCCGTGTGAGGTATTGTATCGAAGGCTTTTGTGAGGTCCAGATAGGCTGTGTGGACCACCTTCCCCTCGTCAATGCCCTTGGTGACTGTTTCAAAGAAATCGACCAGATTTAAGAGGCAGAATCTGCCTTTAACAAAGCTGAACTGGGTAGGATCCGGTGTCTGTAGGTCCCCAATATCTTTATTTATGAGGTCCATGATGATCCTTTCCATAGCTTTGCAGACCAAGCTAGTCAGGCTTATGAGGCGATAGTTTCCAGGATCCACTGAGGCACCACCTTTGTGGAGAGGGACCACTGTTGCTGTACGCCACTCATTGGGTACATATCCTGTAGTAAGGCTGAGATTGAACAGTAGTTTTATGTTTGGGTTTAGTTCTTCTTAGAGTTCATGTAGGACGCAGCCTGGGACACTGTCTGGTCCCATTGATGCTGTGTTTTTTGCTTTAGAGAGGGCGGCTCTTACCTGAGCATCTGAGATGTCAGGGGGGCAGCACTCTGCTGGGATAGATATTTGCCCTTTTGGTGGGGAAGGGGGGGGGTGTTTGCACTGAACCTGTCAGCTAGGATGTTGGCAATGTCTGTGGGTTTGGTGTATTTTTTGTCATTTTGGACTAATTCTGAGCATATCTGGGAATTCCCACCCAGGTTCCTAACATAACTAAAGAAAGCCTTGTGATTATCCTTTTTCTCTCGAAGCTAGCCTTAGACGATTTTATGAGTGCCCATAGTTTTTTGCTAATACTGATCAGAAATGCCTTCCCTTTTTGGGATTTTGCTCTATCATGTAGTAGCTTCCTCCTTCTATTGTATAATTTGTTTATGGCTGGGGTCCACCGGACAGGACACCTGCCTGTGTAGGATTGGGTCTTGGTTTTATTTGGGATTGCATGATCCATGCATTCCTGAAGGTGTTCATAGAATGTGTTTATAAAAGATTCTGCGGTCTGGGCCGTATTTTCCACAGGCCACGGGGGCTTTGTAGGATTCCACCTCGGTTTTGAGGAGTGTGAAATTTGTTTTAGAGAAGTTTTTCACTGTGGTTTTCTGGGCAGTGGCTGGGGTCGGGATGTGAATATCTAGTGAGATTAGTTTATGGTCTGATCTTACCAGTGAGGGATACACTTCTGGTCTGGAGCATAGAGTCCCCATGTTGGTGATGATCAGGTCCAGTATGTTTTCCCCTCTTGTGGGAATGGTAACAAGTTGTTCCATAGCATTTGAGTTTATAAATTCTAGGAACCTTTGGGCTAGGGTGTTGGAGTTAGAGTAATGCTCCCAGTCTATGTTTGGGTAGTTGAAGTCACCCAATATAATGGTGTTTGGAGAGACCTTCATATTTTCCAGTGTTCTCAGGAAGGCCGAGTGGGGTTCCTGGGTTTGGGAGGGTGGTCTGTAGCAGGCTATAAACTGGAAGGCAGTTTTACCCACTGTTAGTTGCACATGGATAGTCTCTGATGCTTTGTGCTGTGCCACCAACCTGGAGGTGTGGGTATCTTTGACGAATATTGATACACCCCCTCCTTTTGTGGTTTGGTCCAAGTTTTGGGGCTGAAAAACATGGTATGAGGTATATAACCTGGTAGTGCTGGGGTGCTCTCGGGGGCCTTGAACCAGGTTTCTGTTACTGCACAGATATCAATGTTCTCCATGCTAAGGAGAGTTTCGAGTGCATGCATCTTGAGGTTTAGACTTCTGGCATTGAGTAGCATTACTCTTAGTTTCTTATCCCTTGTGATACCTATGGAGGTGGGTTTGTCTTTTGAGCCTTGCCTAAAAAAGGCACTATGGGGGTGACAAGAGCCTTTGCCAATATCCGAAAGCCCAGGGGTGACAGGTGCAAGCCATCCCTAGCAAAGCATTGTGGCTTGTCGAGCATGTCATCCCAGGCTGACAGGCATTGGATCCCCTTTGAATGACACCAATACTTAAACCAATGTTGAAATTGATCATCTTATCTTCATATTGTGGCATCATTCTTGGTGAGGGTAAGATGCTACTCAAGGTCAGTGTCATACCGGCCTGGGCTACATGCTCAGAGAGCTCCTCTATGTTGCTTTTCATGTAGTCCAGGGAGGTACATCTCCGGTCATTCACACCAGCATGGACAATGACTGAGTCATATTTGTACTTGCCTTGGAGTGACCTGAGTGCTTGTGTTATGTGGTGGATCCTAGCGCCCGACAGGCAGCTCACCATGACCTTCTCCTTGTTCAGCCTGGTGAGCGGGACGTCAGTGTGTCTGATGATAGAGTCACCTATTACAAGTGTATCAGGTGTGTTGTTTAGCCTTAAGGGCTGTGACTGTTCAGCACACTGGCTTTGTGAGCTATGTATTGCATGTGTTTTGTTTTGGTGTAGCGGTTGCTTGGGTGTCTGCTTTGGAGGTCTCTGCTGCTTAGGCAGATTTTTATTTAGAGCCTCCGAGTATGTTTTTGTGTGTTTATGTGTTTGGTTTGCTGTCGTGGTAGGTCTATGTGAGACTGGAATTGCAGTGAGTGTGGTTTCCTTCTCCTCCTGACTGGTTACGCCAGTACTGAGTTGAGAGAGATTAGCCTCCAGTTTGGCTATATGGTTGCATCTCTCACATGTGTTGGAATTTGTTGGGAGGAGGAGAGGGTTGTCTGTGTACATGAGGCAGTTGTAACATTGCCTCAAGATTCCCAAATTCACCAGCTGGACGAGAGAGGAGATTGACAACTGACCTTTGGACATGCTCGAATAGTATTGGGAATTCCTTTATTATTAAAAAAAGGGCCAATGGGGAACAAGGTACTCAAGGGGAGTTTGTGAGGGTGTAGTGCTTTTAATTTTTTAGTGCTGACTTATATAATTGCTTTAGTGAGGAAGTGCCAGGCTTTAGTGCAGGAATAGGGTGTTTATTATGAGAACTAGATCAGTTCTAAGGGAAAAAATGAAGAGCAGTCTTTGTGGAGCCGAGAATGGTTTAAACCCAATTACGTGGTGTTGCCCGATGCTGTGCTATGCGCAAAATCACGCAAAGCCGCGCTAAAGTGGGTTTTATATAGGGGGACTTGAAAAAGCTAAAAACTGGCCCAAAACGGCCAATAGACTACCAGTTTTTTGTGCTGGGAACACTCCTCCAGGGATAGATAGGCTGCTCTAAGCTCCCCACTGCCACTGGTGAACAAAGAAGCCTCCATTTATCTAAGAAAGGAAATGGGCAACACAGGAACTTTCCAAAAGTCCAGAATACAGCAAAGCCTGTATTTGGACTACTCTAGGTCAGGAAAGACAGGAAACAAGGATAATTTTTTTTTTTTGCAACAAACAGCAGGAAAATGCAATAAATATGTAACACAGGCTAGTGCACTTGAGTGTGTAGCCTCAACAGGTAAATGCAACAAACAGGGCAAACTTTAAAAGTGCAGGTGCAAAAACAACTTTAAACAGTTTAAAACAGTTCAAGAAGCAGAAATAATTGCAGTGTAGCTAGATCGGACAGTTGCCCAGGTAGTAGCAGCAAAAAAAAACACTTTTATCAGGTTAGCAGTCACTCTTTTAGCCTCTCTGCTGCTAGCACCACTCTGCAGGACCACGAGGAGCTTGGCTGAGTAATAACAAGCGCAAAAACCGTGCCAAAGCGGGTTTTATACAGTGGGACTTGAAAGAGCTATAAATTGGCCCAAAACGGCCAATAGACTACCAGATTCTTGTGCTGGGAACACTCCTCCAGGGATAGATAGGCTGCTCTAAGCTCCCCACTGCCACTGGTGAACAAAGAAGACTCTCCTTTATTCAAGAAAGGAAATGGGCAACACAGGAACTTTCCAAAGGTCCAGAATACAGCAAAGCCTAGGTCTATATTTTCTATATTAAACACCACATTCTGGGAAACTATAATGCCAGCTGTAAGAACTCATTCACTCCACTGCAATTCAGGAAAGCCTAAAACATTACCTCACTTAATTGACAGAATGATAACTTAACCTATGCAACATATTACAGCTGCTACCTAATTTCTTTAAAAATAATTATGCCATCACTAGCCAGCAATTTTTGAGTACCTAAACTAATGCCATTTAAAGGCTCTGTTCCAGTTTCTTCTTCCAACTGCCCCAACTCCCCACCATACCCCTTTAACACTCCTCTTTACATCCTCCTCCTTCCTCCCACTCCCCTGTTCCCATTCTTCTCGCTTAACATCTAGCTCTCAATACTTCCATTTTTGATAGCTTACTCAATAAACAATTATCTCTTAACTGACTGCTTCCATCTCTCTTCCTCTGCACCTTCCCACCAGTCATGTTTTTGTTAACACCCAGCATCATCACTCTTGTTCTCATTCTACATTTTTTATTTATCTATTCTTTGTTGACTGGGTTAGTCCCAAGGCTTAATGTTAAAAGATGACCAAATAATATCCCCTATAAACTGTGAAGATGAATGGTTTGAAGGATACACAAACAATATCAGGAAATAGTGCCTACCTTAATACCCTCAAAAAATAAATGTAGTTACCTTCTGTGCACTTCCACACTGTTATATTGGAATGGACATGAAAGATCAAATGCCCATCATCATACATTTCCAGTTATTGCTGCCATACCCACAACAGCATGCCTCTTCTCTCTTATCCCTAAGCCAGCAACTTTTTGTGCACCTCTCTGTTATTAGACTTTAACAAAAGTAAAAGAATATACAGTGACAGTAATATAATATAACTTGTTGCCATCAAATGTGCATACACGGCATGACTCTGTACCCCCTATTCACAAAAGATAGCCACCTGCCTGATATTTGACTGAGAGGAAAGTGGAAAAAATCATTTCAGAAACATATTTTAACTTGTTTTCCCTAGACAGTATGATACCCTTCTCTGCACACTTCTGAAATTTGAGAATAAGGAACGTTAAAGAAATAATGACCAAACAGTCATCAGCAAGCACATCAGCCAGAAGACTTATTTGCTCCTCATGCAGTGTGTATCTTTAAATATAAATACTGCTATTTGTCCACAGATTAAAACAAAGTTACACTGCCCCTGACAAGCCAGGTCTATCACTAGATATACACACATGCATGCATATGTATCACACACACACACACACACACACACACACACACACACACACACACACACACACACACACACACACACACACACACACACATTGCACAATTGTTGCCCTGCTTGTTACAGTTTAATATAATAACTGTGGGTAACAGATTACACAAAATAATAAAACATACTACACTACTTGCCAGCTTGTATAAAAAACTTCTTCAAAACTTCATTGTTCTCAAATGCTTGCTACGTTGCAATTACTTACCTTACCCTGGCCTACATATTCAGGAGTGAGACATGCTCTCTGTCAAGAGGAAAAGAACAGTAGACTTTACTGAAGTAAACCACAGCCAGACAAAGCAGTTTACAGTCTAGAGTCTGAGATCAGTAAAAAAAATAAATAAAAATAAACAAGGATTAGCAGCCAGTACACAAGGACACAACAGAAATAGCCACAATCTCCCCATCTCCCTTCTAGCACAACTCTTTCTGCAGGCATCATAGGTACAGGCAGCACCACTACTCACTGAAGCAATACTGGATAAAGAACTAAGGGAAATCCACACCAGGGCACCAGGAGATCATTTTGGTTTCATACAGCCTGCCCCCCATTAAAGATAGCGTTCATTTGTCAGTTAGCGCTCTTTAGACAACATCTTTCTGATGCAGTCTTAGCCAAGACATTTTTTGCATAATGTGACTATCATTTATTTAGTTGTCTTTCATTTTTTTCTGTTTGCCCCTACATTTAAGACAGTAAATACTTCCTGCCTCAGCTATTATTACTAACATTAATATCATTGATATACAATGATATAAATGTTAACTGGGATACAACAGAAGAAAAATCTGGAGACAAAACATGTTTAATAATAAGAAACAGTTTCTGAAAGGTGTTATAGTTAACTGTGTTCTAAAACAGCCATCATAAAAATTAAAGCACATACTGCATCTGGACTGCCAAGCCTGTAATGCTGCACAGACAAGTGACAAGATGTTGCTTGTTTACAGAGATCATAATATAACATAATCTATAGACATTGTTCTAAAGCATTAAGGGATTAAAGAAGTGCTTAGAAAGTTATGGAAGATACAAATTCAGTACCTCTGTGAATTCAAATTTATAGTTTAATCTACATGTCTGACTTACTACTGTCTGTACTAGATAACAGCATATAATTTTTTTTAATACTACCTCTCAGCACCTTATAATATCTACTTGCAACAGACTCAGTGAAACTCTTCTGCATGCACAAAGAGCCCTGCATATCCAATCCCATAATATCCATACTATATTGTCTGCTGCCTGGCCTGGGTTATTTTTCTGTTTTACTTATTAATTTTACGATCTCATCCTGATGGTGGTATGGAGGGGACAAGTGCTTTTGCTTCCTGTTCATTCCTGAGTCAATGTTCACTCACATCTGCATTGGATTCTGCCAAGCTAATTGCTCATCTTTTCTTTCCTGACTCTCCCAACTAGATTAGAGGATTTGGGTGCAATAAAACTTGAGAAATCCTCCCAATGTGTTTTGGCACAATGCCGCCTACTCGCAGTTACACAAAGTTGCCTGATAACGATTGCTTTACTTTCTTGATAGATAGTTGTTCACGCAACACATGGCTCTGAGTCTAATTGTAATCCCATTCATCCTTGCACATTGCTGACACACCCCAGGGCATGTTGGCACTGTATGATGATGCAAATTAAGTGAAAGATAAACCGGAATTAAAGGGACCTTTCAGGAATACGTGACACCCTCTTATTTTCATACCTAAAACAGAACTTTCTGTAAAATTCGGGATAGTTGAGAGTTTTTTTTTTTCTTTTCAGTTTGGGATGGGGTTCTCCCTGGGTCCTAGTGCCTATCTGCTAACCCTCCATTTGAAAAACTGTACTGAAGTGCGTACAGTACGTATGCTTCCCTATGTCCATGATCCATGGGACCGGACAACATCCCAGGCTGCGTTTTACATGAATTTCAGAATGAACTGGCTCCCCACTTAAGCACAATGTTCAATAATAGCCTCACATCAGGCTTTGTGCCCACTGAATGGCGCACAGCAACAGTTATCCCACTCCACAAAGGGGGCGCCACAACTGATCCCGGGAACAATATACTTATTAGCCTGACGAGCCTGGTCTGCAAAGCTATGGAACGTATCATCATGGAACTCATAAACAAAGACATTGGTAACCTCCAAACTTTGGATCCCTCCCAGTTCGGGTTTGTGAAAGGCAGATCATGCCTCCTGAACCTGATCGACTTCTTTGAGGCAGTCACCAAAGCCGTAGATGAAGGTAAAGTGGTTCACACAGCCTATCTTGACCTTGCCAAGGCTTTCAACACCATCCCCCATTCTGGAATTATAGCTAAACTCAATAAACTAGGCATAAATCCCTACGTCACAAGATGGGTTGCCAACTGGCTCACTGACAGAACCCACACTGTAAAAGTTGCAGACTCCAAATCTGACCTCAAACCAGTGACAAGTGGAGTACCACAGGGTTCCATCCTGGGGCCGCTCCTGTTTGGTATCTACTTCTCTGAAGTACAGGCTAACACAGAAGGCCTCTGGCTAATGAAGTTTGCAGATGACTGCAAACTAGGAGCCATAGTCAAGTCCCCAAATGATGTGAACATCCTCTACTCATCACTCATTAGACCCATTATAGAGTACAATGCCCCTTTTGGAATGTACCTCACAAGACATCTGCAGCTGCTGGAAAGGCCACAGAAGTACCTCACAAAGAGGATTACTGGACTCAAACAAATGCCCTACACTGACTGCCTCAAAAAACTCCAGCTTTACTCCATAGCATATCACCTACTCAGAGGTGATCTCTGCCTAACATATAAAGCTATGTCAAACCCAGAGCTGTTGGACATGCTACACCTAAAGAAATCCCAATCCCTCCGAGCTACATGCTCTAGGGACCTAAACCTTGTCACCGCAATAAACAGGACATGCTGGAGGGATAGATTCCTATCACAGAGACTTCCTATACTCTGGAACAGGCTACCCATCTATGTCAAGCAAAGTTCTTCATTAGCACTCTTCAAGAAAAATCTTGATGAGTGGATGGGAAATAGGAAATACACCCCGGGCATCACTTCTGTGTCTCTGCTTGTCAGTGGCACAGGAAAATAACTTTCTTGGGTGGCGTAAGCCAGGGAACCTTGTTGGCTAGGCTTGCATAGACCTTTGGGCCGATAGCCTAGTACCTACCTATGAAACTATGAACATATATATATATATATATATATATATATATATATATATATATATATATATATATATATATATACACACACACATATATATATATATATATATATATATATATATATATATACGTTTACAGCTTCATTATTAGCATGGCATACATGATATGAATATGCCATCAATACACTCAAAAGTCTCATGCATAGAGCAGCAGAAGCAATAAACTGTATACTTGACAGAAATAACACAGGAGGCTTTAATTTACAGTAATAAACCACTGGATATAAACAAACACTGAAATATTGTTTAAACATTGTAGAACAGCTATTCATTTACTTTAATATAGTCTTACAAAGAGGGAATAGAAGGGTCTGAAAGCACGTTGGTCTTATGGTGGGACACACCACAAAACATTTTAAATTGTTGTGCAGCAGTCTTTCATATTCTATACTGTTAATTGATGAATTTCAAAACTATGCATAGATAAGGAACAATAATAAAACGTTTTTTTATTTTTATTAATTTTGGAATTGCGTTAATAAATTGTGTTTTGCACTTTTGTTTTTAACTGTGGTGGAATCTATCGTGCTTGGTGACATTCAACAGAAAACTGCTGTTTTTTCTTGGTTGCTGTTTGGCTTGGTTGTTGTTTCTGGTCGTTGTTGTAATTGCAGTTATTATGGAGAATGGATCCCCGACTCATACAGGGCAAGATGAGCTTGGCCAGTCCAGGAAGCTCGTGGGGCAATTGACCGAGCTGATAGACTTGTTAACGCCTTTGTGTTACACGCTGGTAGGAAGGTATTCGCAAGCGTCCCAGGGGACAGGAAGCGGAAATGGTGAGCCGAGAGGGCAGAAAAGTAAGAGGAAGAGAGAGGCGATGGGTTACACGCCGGCGACTCTTCAGAACCGAATGGTGGAACTTTTAATCCAGCCTTCACACCAGAGGTGTTACAGGACTGTGAAAACAGAATTAATCGAGGAGAAAGTGTTGGCGCTAACTCGCAACATACGGGTGATGCAATTTCAGGTACTGTTTCTCCAGGTAGACCCGTTTTAACAAAAGACTGGCTAAACAAAAGTATTTGTTTTAAACTTGATATGAATTGCCCAAAAGGAAAAAGAAATGGTGATTCATACAGTAAAATGATTGATAATTTGTCCAAGAACATGTTTAAATATAAAAGTTTACATATTGAAAATACATATCTTACTGAATGTATCAAGAGAAATGTTGCTCCAAAAGGTCTTAGAATGTATAAATATCCTAACAATGTGCAAATAGGTTCTATTTTACACAAGGAATTGTTAGAAGTTTTTAATAATAGTGGTTTGGATATTTTAAAATTAATTATTAAGGAAAATAATAGAAATTTAATTGTGTTACAAA
Organism: Protopterus annectens; assembly: GCF_019279795.1. Taxonomy (NCBI): domain Eukaryota; kingdom Metazoa; phylum Chordata; order Ceratodontiformes; family Protopteridae; genus Protopterus; species Protopterus annectens. The sequence goes on from NC_056743.1 coordinate 1,464,357,470, forward strand.
ATGATATTGAAGTTTTGGAGGGGCTTATAAAGGACGATTTATTTTTTGATATACAACAAGAGAGAGATAAATTTTATAAAATGAGAGGTGAAATAGATGAAAAATGCACTGGATTAATTAATAGAAAAATGGAGAAATTAAAACGTGATTTGATTGATTATGAAAATGAAGTAAGTTATCCTAAACCTGGTGCTTATGGAAATGTATTTAATGGAAAGAAAGGGTTTAATAGGAATATTAATAACAATTTTTTTAATAAAAATAAAAATATTAATAGAAATGATAGGGAATTTGATGAAATGGGAGAGAGATGGAGAGATGATTTGTATGATAAAGAATTTCCCCCATTGGAAAGAGTAAGGACTAATAGTGGAAAGGATGGAGTGTCCCATGAAAATTTTCATATGAGGGAGGGGAGAAGGGGGAGGGGGAGATACTAAGTATGTGTACCTCGGACCCAGCATCTTTAAGTTTAGGTACCCCGGACCCAGCATTTTTAAATAGTATTGATTTAAATGAGCATAATATAAATGATGCAAGTATTATAAATACTTTAAATGGTTTTTCTATCTATAATTATAGTGATGTGAAGCTTCAAGATGAACATTTTTGCCTATTGGAAAAAGGTTTCAAATTTATTCCACAAGTAAAAGGGGAATTGACAGCTACACTCCTTGATTTAAAATTATTTTTGAGAAAAGTTAATTTAAAATTAATATATGGTAGGAATGATAAAAATGTAAATTCACACCTTATTGATAGAACTTTAGTGAGATCCTCAGTGTTTAATCCCCCATTACATCCACAACTTAAAAATGTGGAAAGTATTATGGAAGCAGAAATTAGAAAAACATATAAAAAGATGGGAAATGAGATGAACATTAGTAAGGAGGAATTTAAAGCACTGAATGAGTTAAGGAATAATTCAGAGATAAGAATCATGAAGCCCGATAAGGGGGGGGGGGGTCATTATGGACACTATCACCTATGAAGGAAAAATGAATCAAATATTGAGAGAAGAGAATAAATATAGAGTGGTGTCCAGGAATGAAATTTCTTTAGCTTATAAGAAGATAGATATGGAACTAGAGGGAATGTATAGTGAATTATTAATTGATGGAAAGATGTTAAATTATTTAAAGGTAGAAAAACCGAAAATACCAGTTATCTATGGCATTCCTAAAGTTCATAAAAATGTATTGAACCCACCGCTGAGACCTATTGTCTCAGCAGATGGTTCAAAAACATTACCTTTGGCCAAATTTATAGATGGTAAAACAAAACATATATGGGTTAACAAGCTTGCTATTCTAAAAGATTCTTGGGATTTGTTAAGGATGATAGATAATAGTATGTACACTGAAAATCTATTATTTGTAACAATTGATATAATAGATTTATTTTCATCCATTCCCAGTTTAGAAGGTATGAATATGTTTGAAGAAGAAATATTTATGGATAAGATATTGACACGTAATGATAAAATAATTTGCACAGGCTTGATGGACATGGTACTTAAAAATAATTTCCTATTATTTAATGGGGAATTTTTTCAACAAACGCAGGGAGTAGCCATGGGAGCAGCCTGTACACCTACTTATGCAAATATTGTACTAGCTAACTGGGAAGAAAAATATGTACTTAAATCGGAGTTCCACATTTATTGGAATCTTTACAAAAGGTTCCTAGATGACATCGTTATATTCTGGGTAGGGGGAAAAGAAAAATTAGAAGAATTTATAAAATATATTAATCAAACTACCGATTTTCTTAAATTCACCTATAATGTTTCTGAGAAGGTTTTACAATATTTAGATATAGAAATAACTAAAAGTGGAGGTAATTTTGCATCTAAAGTTTATAGAAAGATAACTTACTGTAATTCGTATTTGCATTATAACAGTGCACACCCAGAACATAGTAAAAGAAATATAATAAAAGGCCAATTTGTGAGGGGGTTAAGAATGACAAGTAAATCGGAAGATTTTAAGATGGAATGTGATTTGTTAGAAGGTATGTTCCTAGATAGAGGATATAACAAAAGTTTGGTACATAGTGTAAGATTAGAAATAGAAAGAGGGAGAATGGGAAAATTTGAGCCCATTTTAGGTATTAAAGAGACTATGGGCAGTTATATGGGAAATAATAGTAATGCTAGTTTACAAGAAAAATATAAAATGTCCTTTGTATTAGAGTATAATGGTTTGAATCAAAGCATTAAATCAGTTTTCTATAGAGAATGGGAAAGATTCAAAGCTCTTACAGATTTGGAAGATTTACCTAAAGATACTCCAAGGGTAGTATACAAAAATGCTAATAATATAAAGGAATATTTAGAACAAAAGAAAAAGGAAAATAAAAATATAGGTACCAGCTTGAATTATAAAAAGGGTACATATAAATGTAGGAAATGTGGCCAATGTAAATTCATAGCAAATAAGGAGAATATATATATAGAGAGTAGGGGTAAATTGATTAGGGGTAATGGGCTATACAATTGTGATACTAAAGGATTAGTGTATCTGGCCACCTGTGTCAAATGTGGGTCATTTTACATAGGTAAAACGGAGAGAACTTTAAAAAGAAGAATATATGAGCATACCTATGACATAATAAAAATGAAGGAGACTAATGCATTGTATAGACACAGGAAGATGTGTGAAGATAGTATTTTTCATTTTTTTGTAATTGAACATATAAAGAATAACATCAGAGGGGGGCCATGGGAAGACACCATAGGTTTTAGAGAATTATGGTGGCAGATCACGTTGCAAGCAAATAAATCCCAGGCTTGAATGAATATATTTCAATTTTACATCTACTGAAACTAAAGGCAGCTAAAATATAATCCTGAGTGCAATAAATTATCTGGTCAATAGATGGTGCTATTTGATGAAATATATGTTATTGGATTGGAAGTTTTATGAATGTTAACATTTTTACAAACATGTATATATAAAATATATTTAGCCCCTGCAAATATGAATGGAATTGATTTTAAAGTGATGAAGAGATATAATTTAAAGTTTTTTAGAGAAATGTGATGTATTTATGTGATTAAATGAAATGTATTTTAATATTAATGAGCTTTTTTTTAAAAAGTAAGCTGATTTGTTTATTTGAATTAATTGGTATTCCTTGATTGGAAAATGAAAAAGGAAGGAAGTATATAATGGATGTTAATAAATAATGGAAGAGATTATCTGATGAAGTCCAGTTATAGGACGAAAACGCCTTGATTTTGGAATTGCGTTAATAAATTGTGTTTTGCACTTTTGTTTTTAACTGTGGTGGAATCTATCGTGCTTGGTGACATTCAACAGAAAACTGCTGTTTTTTTCTTTTTTTATTGTTTAAACATTGTAGAACAGCTATTCATTTACTTTAATATAGTCTTACAAAGAGGGAATAGAAGGGTCTGAAAGCACGTTGGTCTTATGGTGGGACACACCACAAAACATTTTAAATTGTTGTGCAGCAGTCTTTCATATTCTATACTGTTAATTGATGAATTTCAAAACTATGCATAGATAAGGAACAATAATAAAACGTAAGCATATCTTACTTTAGCACCTTAATGAATGCATAAAACTGGCTAATGTATATGTTAAATAACAATTTAAGATGTGAAATAATTATTCTACTATTATATATTAACACTGCTTTAAAGAATTTATTTTATTATTTATTTATTTGACATTTGTTAACTGGGAAGGTCCAACATGCAATGAGCCAATTTTCATTGGAGGCCCATGGAGAAATGCTCCAGATGCATATCTTTGTAACATGGGAGGAAACTGGAACACCTGGAAGAAACCCACATGAATGCAGGGCGGACATGCAGACTCTGCACAGAAGATACCCAGCTAGGAATCGAACCAGAGATCCTCTTGCTGTGAGGTGTCAATGCTATTACTGCACCACTGCGCCAAGGATACAGGTTCATCTTTATAGGTTCATAGGTTCATAGTTTAGTACTAAGCTAACTGCTCTTGCAAGCCATTTTAAGCCTAGCCAATTATCCCTTGTGAGATTCAAACCCTGCACCTTGTGTTTGCAAGGCAAACACCTTAGCCATTAAGCCACCCTCCCAACCCATTACTTATTTTACTGTTATTTTACTGTTAATAGCATCATATTTGATTGTAGCAGAGTAGGCTTTTTCTGCCAGAGTATTGGATGGATGTGTTTGCTTGGATGATTAGAATATTCAAGTTTGGAGTGTTAGAGTCCATGGGGGGTAACAGGGATTTTAAAAGCAAATGTTTCATGATAACTATATTTTTTTAGTTTTTCTCAGGTGTCCACAATAGTAACTATTATATGTCTAATCAAACGTTCAAATGTTAATGTTCACATGATGATTATTAAACAGTTCTTTAATAATAGAGTGTCATTATCTATGAGAGGTACATGTATACTTTTGATCCATAGGACAATGGCATTTATTAACTGTATTTCCTTAAATGTCAATGGATTAAATGACGGATGCAAGAGGTTTAGTTTAAACAGATATTTGAAGTTATTTAGTTCTTAACTTATTTTTTACAGGAAAAACATTTATTAACAGAAGTCATAGACATGCTAAATAGTAAAAACAATTCACTATATTATCTAGTTTGCAATATAATAAAAAAATGGGGTTTGCTATATTATGGAGAAATTCACTGCCTATGCCTATGGTTATAGAAACATATCAAGATGATAAAGGTATGCTTTGTAATGTAACTATAAAGTATAATAATAAAAAATGCACTCTTACTAATTTGCATTGGATTCCTAGAATAGGAATTAAAACAGTTGACCAACACCTAGAACAAGTAATTCAAAACTCGAAAGGCAGTAGCATTCTAGCAGGAAACTTTAATTATATATTGTCACCAAGTGACAGTAACACAATGGGTAAAGGGAGAATACAGGCATCCACAAAGGCATTGTTAAAATGTACTGAATTGTTTCATCTTAGAGATGTAAATGAATTTTCAGAACTGAATTCATTATTTTTTACCCATTTTTCCCATAGAAACAGAATGCAATCCAGGATTGACAAAGTGTATGCCTCTAATGACTTGACTGATACACTAGACAAAGTCAAAACAGTAACCTATCCAGTTTCAGATCACAATGCAACATTTGAGCTTTTTTGAAATCTAATAATAATATTAAAATCAGAAGATTACCAGCATATATAAATTGTTTGAACGAATGTAATGACTTTTTTTAATTAAAGAAATCCTTTCCTTCACAGACATTAATAATAATAAGATATTTCAGAAATGTATTTATGGGATGCACTAAAAGCATTTGGTAGAGTCACTAATTGGCTGACAAATAAAAAAAAAACAATGGGACAAAGAATTAGATAAAATACAAGGAAAACTTGATCAGTTAAAATTAAAAAAAATGGACAAATAAAGATAATACAATAGAAGAGATTAATAAGCTAAACAACAAAATACTTGGAAATTTTAAACCATAAAATTAAAATCAGCATTGAGAAGTTTAAGATGATTAACTTCTTTATTATCCCCAAATCTATGTCCAATTTAAACACACAAAAAAAAAACAAATTTACTCAGTAAATCCAATTGTATAAAATAAGTCTACTCAGATAGGAAGAAAAGAAAAGTAACAGAAATAGAAGATATTCTAAAGGAATTCAGAGATTATTATAATAAAATCAATCAAAAAATATATTACTGGATCCAGAAGAAATAAAATATTTATTAAAAATATAAAAACTAAATTGATGACCAAATTAAACAACAAACAGTTCTCTATGTCTAAACTTCAAACTTGAGTTTCTAAACTGAAACTTAATAAAGCACCAATAATGATGAGATCATATCTGAACTTTATAAACTGTTATCCAAAGAAGCCCTGGACATATTACACATGTTTTTCTATAATCAAGGATCTATCTAAAGTTCCTCCTTCCTGGTAATATACCCTTATATCCCCAATTTTAGAAAATGACAAGGATCCTACTGAATGCTCTTCATACATGCCAATTTTACTTTTAATGCAAATTATAAATTGTTCATGGAAATTCATGCTGATACATTAAAGTATATTATACTCTCTATAATTGTTGAAGATCAAACTGGCTTTATCTTAAACAGAAATACTTATGATAATATTAATAGAATAATCACAATATTTGAGTATGAAAATAAACAACTATACTTAATATTAGTGAGTCTTGATATTAACAGTGTTTTGACTTTGTAACTGGAAATACCTCTTGCTGGTTTTAGAAGAATATAATTTCTCAAGTAACTTCACACATCTTATTAATTTTCTTTATAATGATTGTTTTGCATATTATTAAAATAGGTACTTTAACTTCTGATGCTATACAAATTTTGAAAGGAAGCAAACAAGGATGTCTTCTTTCACCTCTGCTTTTACCCTAATTATGGAACCATTTTCTCACATATAATATGGATATAAAAGGTATTAACATGAATAAGATTTTAAACTCTAAAATTCAACTGCTTGCTGATGGCATCCTACTAACATTAAATGACAATGATAATTATTTATCTGCAGTTTTTTTAGCAATGAAATCTGGTTTAACATTTAACGATGACAAACCAAAAAAATCCTACCTGTAAATACAAATAAGAATAGTATCAAAAATAAATTCATTAAATATATTGTCAAAGAGAACAAAATGAATTATTTAGGAATAATTATAACAGATAACATTAAAGATATATAAATTATAATTAGACTAACAGTATAAACAATATAAAGAATCTAATAGACAAATGGAATAACATTTTCTTCATAATGGAAGAGAGGCTGTCTATAATAAAAATGTATATATTATGCAATCACTGATATTACCCCCACAAAAGGCTGCATTAAAGAATTTAACACATTAATTTTGAGATTTCTCTGGCACCCCAATAATACAAAAATGTATTTAAACCATCATATGAGAGACTGGACAGCAGGAGGGCTAGAGCTATCAGATCTATAATTATATTCATTATCATGAATTATACAAAATAGAACTTTGGATTAATAACACTTACACAGCTAGGTGGAAAGAGTTTTTAGAAAATATGTTTATAAACTCTAAACATAATAGATATTATAATACTTACCTCATACTAAATAGCATTTTACATTGGTTATTAAAGAATTGCCTTATAGGAAAAAGTCACCAAACAAGTAACTCCTATTTCTTTTCTACTATATTAAACACTTTAAAATTTTTTATTTATAGAAATCTGGCATATAAAGCATGGATCTTCCTTATACTTTCTATGGTGTATACCCCAAATAAGAGCTCCACCTCAAAGTTAGAAACAGTGATCACATTTAAAAAGAAAACTCTAGTATATTGGTTTCAATGAATGAAAGATGAAAAGCTACATTCTGTTGATTATATTAAGAACAAATATAATTTAGATAAAGACGTGGCTAGATGTATAGTCCTGCAGACAACATGTAGAAAGGGAAATTCACTTAATGCAATCAAGGATAAGAGATCATATCCTAAAATTAATTGAATATCTAATATTCTTAATGCAACAAAACACATGGGGACAGGGTCTCTTATCCAAATTATATGTGTTGTGAGGAGAGAATGAAAAAGTTGAAATTACAATTATTGAAAAAATGTACCCAAATTAACAATATCTCTGTGTGAAGAAGATAAAAATTAATTCTAATATCTTCTAAACATACAACTTCATCTCATAGATGGAATATCTTAAATTGGAAATTTTGGCATAGATCTTTCTTTACACCACATACAATTGAATTAAAGTTCAAGCAGAAACAAGTTTGTTGGACATGTAAACAAGAATTTAAAGTGGATTAGCAGCACATGTTTTTTCACTGTACTGTCTTACCTTATTGGAATAACAATTTCCTTCTATAGGCTTTCAGGCTTTTTGGAGATAAATTTGTTTTATCTAAATCATGAATCCTTTTTAACACTCCTATTGCTATATGTATTAAAAATGAAATATCGAATTTTGTGGTCTATATTAGCTATAGTGAAAAAGGTTATAACTCAGAATTTGAAGAACTAATCAACATTCCTCTCCAAAACAATTATAAATATTGCAGTTGAAGTCTGTCACCTGGAAATCATTACAATTAAGTCAAGAACAACCAGGAATATATTTTGCTACAATGCATGGACAAAACCTAGAGATCTGCTTTTTAGATTTAATGTAATGTATAATAACTTGAATGACTTGATGGTTTATGGACACTCCTTTAAATAGTTGTTTTTTTTTGCAATCACTGATATTACCACCACAAAAGGCTGCATTAAAGAATTTTGTGTGTGAGGTTTAGTTGAAACTTTTTCATTCATTATGTTCACAAATCTCTGACTATAAATAGTGTTCTGATTATTTTTAAAATTTAAAATAAAAAAATAAAAAAAAACATGTTAACACACACACTTCACCTCTTGTACATAATACATAAACCTGCATTTACGGAGGTACTCACAAGAAACGATCAGAGACCTCCCAAGTGCAAATCTACTGCACAGGCTGCAGAGCCAACAGAATCCACTGCATATAATAATAATAATAATAATAATAATAATAATAATAATAATAATAATAATACATACATACATACAACAGTGTCTCAGTGAATAAGCCCATAAGGCATAACATCTCAAACCAAATGTCTTGGTCATAAACATTTCCATAGTGAGAAACACAGATGCTCCCCTCACCAGCCTGGACAAGGAGAAGGTCATGGTCAGCTACCTTTTAGGTGCCAGGGTCCATCAGTTCACGCACACACTCAAGTCTCTCAACAAGTACCATTATGACTCTGTCATAGTCCATGCTGCAGTGAATGACTAGAGATGTATCTAACTGTACTATATGAAGAGAGACATGACAGAACTCTCAGATTATCTGTCCTAGGCAGGTATGCCCCTAGCCCTAAGCAGCATTCCACCTTCAACCCAGATGATGCCTTGATATAAACAAAACATGATTGACTTCAACAATTGACTTAGCTTCTGCTGCCAGTCCAGGGGGACCCATTATCAGTCAGCCTGGGAAGATATGGTCAACAGATCATGCTGTTTTGCCAGAGATCGTCTTCTCCTGTCACCTCTTGGCTTTTGGTTACTGACAAAGGTACTTACCTCCCCCATAATGACCTTTTTAGGCAATATCAGAACAACTAAATTCCCAGTGTAAAAAAAAATCCACTAGAAATAAACTGAAGGTTATGCTGCTTAATGCAAGGTGTGTAAATCAGAAACTACACACACTGGAAGCACTTCTTATCTTGGAAGATGTCCATTTCTGTGCAGTCACAGAGATGTGGTTCAATGTGACAGAGAGTCCTCTGGCCATGCAAGGCTATAATGTCTTCCACACATTCAGACATCAAAACAAGCATGAAAGAACCAAAGTCAGAGGTGTATACATCTTCATTAAAGACAAATACTCCTCCTGACTGGTCAAACAGTACAACTCTGTAGCAATATCCTAAGTCCAACTAAGTGTAAGTAAAACCCCCTCCCATATCATTGTTAGCTATAGGTCCCCTGCCATACCTCTCAGCCTGGAAACATTAAAAAATCTGGACAAAGGCCCATGAAAAGTAGGTACAACTGGCCAAAAAAATCTGTATGCTGATTAATATAAAATTTGCATACATAATTTTGTAACCCCACCCACTCCAGTGAATTGTGAGATAACATTCAAACACAAATTGAAGAACAAACAAAATATCAATCACAAAATATAACAGAACAATAGTGTTTTATTTATATTAAAATTTGAACTTGTATCAAACTTTGAACTTGCATAAAACTAAAATACAGATGTCTTATAAAAATAAAATTAACTGCTTCTGCACTAATGACTATATATCCCATAGGCTGAACAATAGCTAGTATGCAATAAATATTTCTGGACTTGTCAAAGGCATTTAACCTGACAGATCATACTTTGTTACTAAACCATCTAAGTGAAGTCAGTTTCAACAAGAATGGTTAAAGTTGTTGAAGATTATGTATCACATAGAACAAAAGAAATATGAATGGCAAACAACAGCTCCTTGTTGTGTACTATAACACCAAATGTTTCAAGAAAGCAAAGAACTGGGCCCTGTATACATTCTCAGTCGTTCACAGCCTGCAGGCTGATACAATATGTAAATGAATCCACATTATTGTGCAGTCCAAACAAAATGAAGTTACTGAGGAAAATATTATAATCAAGCTACACACCTCTCTTTTCAATGGCTGAATGAAAGCTGTTTACTCCTTAATGAAAAAGACGAGGACCATGTATTTAGGTAAGCCAAATAACACTAGAAATAATAAGGTAAGAACATGAGCTATGTTCACATTCAGATGATATAATGAGATAGTCCCCAAACAGGAATATCTGTAACTATACAGAGATAAAAAAATTACATTTCACAGTTACACAGGCAATATCATTAAGCAGACAAATGAAAAGCAAGGTGACCTTTAAAAATAAAATGACAGCTATCTGCTAAAGTTAGAAGAACTGTACCACTACTGAAGATATACTAAAATTTAAGTTACAGTGTGTGGATCTCTTGCAAGGGGTAATCTTTCCAAAAAATGTGTATAAGAATCTTAATAATAAAACAAGTGAAAATTTCAGCAAATGTTCCACCAGCTACTCAGCAGTGAAATGGAGAAAATGAACTGGGCTGGATTAACCTATTTATTAATCAGATATTGTCAACTGAAACTTGCTCAAACACCAATGCATAAGTAGTCTTCCCTGATCTTTCAAATATCCTACTCTGGTGTCTGCCAGAAGGATGACTTGCTGCTACAATATTCTCTCAACTTGCAACCCCAAAGACTTCTACAAAACCGGTTATTGGATGTCTCGTCATCATTTTGTAGTATTTTAGAATTATCTTTAAAGTTAAGTAGACTATAAACGTTTTTTCAGCAGTTAAATGCAAATTAGAAGTACAGATTTGCCAAATCTTCATTCCTCAGTTGTGAAATATCAAAATGACACTAATAGGACCATTGCAGATAAATCTTAAGAGCCTCCATAAAAAAATACTAACTGAATATTAAATAAGACCCTACCAATACCTATAAAATGATCTCTATTGAGAATAAAACCTAACAACCCAGTACCACATCTGTGGGCAGAATTGTGAGCATGCATCTCCCACAGTGTATAGTTTACGGAACCTGCCACAGCCCACAGCCTAACACAACACACCCACATACACTGAAAGTCGGATATGTTTTTTATAAATATTACTCTAGTCTTTACAGTCTAATTGCTTAAAATGTTAACACAATAACAACCAGAAATTTTAGACTCAACATGTCATGCCCATACATGAAGAATGAAACTCTTTATTTGGCATTCTTGACTGGCAATATGTAATCCATTTACCAGAATATCAAAAACATTTTATCATGAGGGAGTCTGGGACAAGGCAAAAAAGTAAAGGAAAATGAGAGACAGACATTTCAGATGTACATTTACATCCTGGTTATGTGAACAGGAAGCAGATGAGTCACAAATGCAATGCAACAGTTGGAATGCAGACACAGGCAGACACAAATTCTATATGGCACGGCAATAAGGTGCATTTTTTTAATTATTTTTACTTACCTGGAGCCAGAGGTGATTGTGTGGTCAGAAAAGTAAACTTTCTCACCCTTGGCTGTCTAGCAGTGTGGGTGGAACACAGGTGGGCGCTAGGTGGACTGTACAAACTTTCTCTCTACACTGCAGTCTGGCTCTGCAGAACTAAAGTACTTGCTGGGTCAGTCTGTATGGCAGTCAGCAACTTGGCAGAACTTCAGTGAAGTTAAATTGTAAAGAACTCAGATTGCAGTTCCGCTCACTGCTGTGTTGCTGCTGCTCCACCTTCAAACAATCCAAATTTCTAAACAGGTGAGTTACAACTCCAGCACATGGTAAATAACACAGTCCAAGTCTAAGACAGGCTGGCAGTCTGCCTCATAAAGTTGATGCCATCACATATGGCCCTGCAAGTTGTTGACATTGCAGGATATGCTGGTGAAGCATGATGTCAGCCAAAACTTAAAATTGTAATTTAAAAAAAAAAATCATTGGGAGTCATATATGACGACAAATACGCTCACCCTAAGGTCCCTGGATTTTGTTAATAAACATGCTCTGTAACATCTAGCCTGCACCCCCACAAGGGGCTCAAGTGCTCTAGACTTTGTACTCACCATTATAAGGAGTCTCTGCACTAACTCCTGTGGGTTGCCCTTCTTGGTCGGTCAGATCAGAATTCAGTCTTGTTCAAATTAAAGATCATACGTGACAACCCCTCAAGAGCAGAAAGGAGGAAACATGCCTTCAGAGCAAACTATAGCCTCCTAGGTGATGTTAAAAAGAGTTGAAAATCCCCCGCTACCACTGTTAAAAATTACTGCTAGACAGAGGTGTATACAAATGGCCTGTATGAACACCTATATAAATGTATAGTGTCAGCTGAACCCGAATGGATCAAAACAAGGTCCTCACAGAAAAAACAAGTCATCCTGGGGGCATCAAACAAAAATAGTCTGTTAAAGTGGAAGAAAGTAATGTCTAAGAACAAGAGGCAACTGACTCAGCAGAGGAAGGACACCATCCACAGCTTGAACAAGCAAATTGACTATCTTGTAAAGTCCTCTAAAGTCAAGTGCAAAGCTAAACTAGCATCCCTAGCAAAAGATGATCAAGAAGCATTCTTTAGCTACATCAGAAATCTAAAAGTGAAAGGCCAGCTTTGTGCCAAACTAGTAGTGGATGGTACCACTCATACTGATTCTGAGGACATCACCAACCTGCTACCAGACAGATTTTTTGTAAACTTCAGCCCATCCCCCCATTACAACCAGACATGCCCCAAAGCATACCTGTCACCATTCTTTAACTTAGTATATCCAAAGAGCAGGTCATAACTGCACTCTCCAGGGCCAAAAGCACAGCCTCTATGGGACCGGATAACATCCCAAGCTGCCTACTAAATGGTCTGAAACAGGACCTAGTGGGACCATTTGGCACTCTCCTCAACCATAGCATAACTACTAGCTTTGTCCCAGCAAAGTGGAACACAACAACTGTAATTCCCTTGAACAAAAGCAGTCCATCAAATGACCATGGGAACTATAGACCCATAAGTCTAACCAGCCTTATCTGCCAGACCATGGAGAGAATAATCATGGACCTTATCAACAAAGACATAGGTGACTACAAACTCTTGACCTGACACAATATGGATTCATTAAAGTTAGATCATGCTTATAAAACCTGGTGGACATCTTCAAGAATATCACCAAAGCACTGGATGAAGGCAAAAACTACATACAGCCTATCTTGACTTTGTCAAGGCTTTTGACACAATTACCCCCTCAGGCATCATTGAGAAACCTATGCAGCTGGGAATTAACCCCTATATCACTAGATGGGTAGTGATGACCAGTTACCACTGTTGTACCACAAGGATGTGTGCTGGGAACCCCTACTGTTAGAAATGTATTTATCATAAGTCCAGGGGGAAAACAGATGGCCTGTGGCTTACTATGTTTGCCGATGACTGCAAACTGGGGATAATCACTGATTGAAACACTTTTGGATTTGATTCTCTCTAACAACTATATTATGTTTGACAAAAATATTTTTTTACAAAACAAAGGGGTGGCCATGGGGTCTCCATGTGGCGCTAGTTTCGCCAATAGCGTCATGGCATATTGGGAACACAACTTTTTGTTTCCTGATAGTGTATTTCAAGAAAATGTGTTATGGTATACTAGATACCAAGATGACGTGTGCCTTGTATGGCAGGGTGACATTAATTTGATCGATAGTTTTATACAACATATCACCAACAAAACTGACTTTCTTGAATTCACTTATCAAGTAGGGGTAGATAGTATAACATATCTGGATGTGCAACTGATTAATGATAGATATAATAAGCAGTATAAAGCATCCATTTATAGGAAACCTACCTACTCTAATGCCTTCTTGCATTACACTAGTGAACACCCACATCACCAGAAAAAGGCAGTTGTTAAAGGCCAGTTGGTGAGAGCTGCACGGATGGTCACCGAAGATGTTGACTTTGACTTAAAATGTAATAAGTTGAAGTCCATGTTCACAAGTAGGGGATATCCCATTAAACTATTTTTAGAAATACTTACAGAAGTCAAAAATAAGAGAGCAACAGGTTGGTTTAAACCTATTTTAACCAGTAGAGCACACAAAGATGATATTGCTACCGACACTAATCAAGTTACACGACAGTATGATATTACTGGTGATGGAGACACATTATTACATCTTAGTTTCCTATCTACTTTTTCAGTTGACATTGCAAGAGTCAAAGAGATTTTTATAAAAAATTGGGCATTAATTTTGGAAGAAACATCTATTTGCACTAAGCTAGGTATCAGACCCCGCTTTACTTTTAGGAGGGGTCTGAATCTTAAAAACATGTTGGAAAAGCGTAAGAATGAACATCTAGGTATGAAACAGCAGGTACATAAAGGTATGCGTAAATGTGGACAATGCACACAGTGTAAATACATCCATGTGACAACTGATATAAACATTAACCACAAACAGTATACAATAAATGGCTCCTATAATTGTGAGTCAAAAGCTGTAGTATACGCAGCTTGCTGTCAGCTTTGTCCCTCATTTTATATAGGTAAGACCGAGCGGAAATTAAAACAAAGAATATATGAGCATTGTTATGCAGTTAGTAAAGGAGATGTCAACAATGCTCTTGCTCGGCACATTTCACAATTTCCAACACACGAGTTTTTATTTCTGGTTGTACATCAAACATCTTTAGACCCGAGAGGTGGGCCTTGGCAGCTTCTATTAGAACAAAATGAGTTGTTCTGGCAAATTAAAACGGCTGCGTATATTTTCCCTGGTCTAAATGAATTTGTGTCTATTAAAAGCATTTTAAAATTAAAAGCTTTAAATAGATAACATATTAATATTAATTTTATAAAAAGTTCTGAATCTGATATTACATTTTTTGGATGTTTCAGTATGAAATACAGTAACATATACATAGTTTTTTAAGATATTGAATTTGATTTTGGTCATAATTATGATCAGATTTTAGTCTTTGACCAGCATGCAATTATTTAACATATTTTATATTTATATTATCATATATTTTTTATGTCACCACATCTAGCTGCATATTTTACTTTTGATAGTTTATTTAAGCTTATATAACCAAATATAGATTTTTAGTTTAACCCTAGTAGCATTTAGAATGCGATTTGGTAGTAATATATATACATGTTTTATATATATATATATATATATATATATATATATATATATATATATATATATAAAGTGTCATTTATAAAATGAGTTTTACAAATCTAGTATTGTAATATTATAGAATGGGTTTTAAACTGTTTTAATATTGTATTTTTACTTTATTTTATATTCATTTTCATTGGTTGATTGAATGATTAATTGATAATTAACTATAAGCTATATAAGTATCTGTTTTACGTTGTTCTGGGTCTGATGAAGGTGGAATATTTGTACCACTGAAAGCGCTTACCATATTAAAGTTTTGTTGTTGCTTTAGCAGTACGTTACTCGTATTTGCTTATTCCAGCTTTCTCCTACCACTCAACTCGTTTTTCTCTTTTAATTTGATAATCACGGAGTCCCCCAACGATGTTGACATACTGCAAAAAGTTCTTACCCAGACAAATAATAGTGCCAAATCCACTGAGTCAAAATAAATGCAAAATAATGCATTATCATCCCTTTCAGCAATGGGGAAGTCACAGCACATTACAATCTTAACAGTACCCATCTTAGCTGAAGCCCTGTAGCAAGAGATTTGGGAACACAGGTTGATAGCAACCATAACTTTGATCACCATGTGTCCACAGTTGTAAATAAGGCTTTCTATGTTGCACATCTCATAAGTAAGGGTATCACATCCAGAGCTAAGGATGTTTTAACTCCTCTATATTCATCTCTCATCAGACCACTAATAGAGTAAAAGACTCCCTTCTGTATGTACCTCACCAGACACCTGCAGCAGCTAGATATACCTCAGAGGTTTCTCACCAAGGCAATTCAGGGCCTGCAACACATGGTCTCCATGGACAGACTGAAGTCCTGTCATTGTGCTCTGTATCTTATGGACTGCTGGGAGGCAACCTGTGCCTGGCTTACAGACCAGTCTCAAACCCTGCCCTAATGGAGATGCTGCACATCCACAAGTCACATGGGATAAGATTCACTCACTTTAGGGATCTTAATCTAGCCTGTGACATTAACAGAACATGCTGGAGAGACAGATATGTCACCCAGAGATTGACACTCCTCTGGAACAAACTCTCAGTTCACATAAAACAGTGCTCTTCAATGATCCTATTTAAGCATAACTTAGACAATTGGATGGAAGACCGTAAATCTCGGATGTGTCACCCATATCCCCCTTGGACAAGGGCAGTTGATCATACACTTGTACTGCAAATATAGACCATGCATGTTGGTCAATAAGAGAACAATGGTATAACAAGGATAGGCTTATAAAGGTCATATGGCCAATAGCTAAGTAACCTCTTATGAACCTAAAATGATGCCTGCCTGGACTCCAGGCCAGTGTCTGATCCTGCTCTGGTGGGATGTCTGTATATGCAATAATCTGATATAGCTGATTACATCAGCATTGCCTGTTGAGGATATGATGATAACAGTGTCCCACACCCTGATGTAAAAGGCTCTTGACAATGTCAAGTAACAGCTCACACACAGATACACCCAAATGGTTGCACTGAGAATAGAACCCCTACCTATCTAAGTACATAGACTACAGAACACAGTAGTATACACAAGAGCCACAGCTTCAGTCTGACTTTAATATGTCTGTAAATCAAAATGTTGATGACATCAGCAGTGCATGTTGGAGAAAAGAAATTTGGAGGCCTGCCTGAGATGGATGTATAGGCAGGTGCAGGTCTCAGAATACTGGCAAGCCATGACATTGGAGAGGTAACTGTAGAATAACACGTCTACTCTGCTGAGTAGAGACACAAACACCCAGCTGACTGCAATAAGAATAGAACCCCTAGCTATCTAGGTACATAGACTATAGAACAAAGTACTCTACACAAGCACCATGACACAAGTCTGATGTTTATATGTCTGTAGGTCAACTTATAGTTGATGACATCGGTAGTGCATGTTGGGGAGAAGAAGGTGGGAGGTCTGCCTAAAATACATGTGTAGGCAGGTGCAAGTATCAAAATATTGTCAGTTTATGGGATTGGGGTGGTAACTACAGGATGCACACTTGCTCTTCTGGCTGGACACACACACACACACACACACACACACACACACACACACACACACACACACACACACGCACACAAGCACACATGCACACATGTACATACACACACACAGACACACACACACACACACACACACACACACACACACACACACACACACACACACACACACACACACACACACACAGTTTACTGCAGTAAGAAAATAATCCTTACCTATCTAGGTACACAGACTACGGTCACAGTACTCTATGCAAGTGCCACGGTACAAGTCTGATTGTCTGATTTTCATATGTCTGATGGTCAACATATAGTGGATAACATCAGAAGTACATGCTGGAGAGAAGAAGGTGGGAGGTCTGCCTGAAATGGATGTGTAGGCAGGTGCAAGCATCAAAACACTGTAAAGTAATGGGATCGGGGCAGTAACTGTAGGATACATTGTTATTCTTCTGGCTGAATACACACACACACACACACACACACACACACACACACACACACACACACACACACACACACACACACACACACAATTGACTGCAGTGAGAAGAGAACCCCTACCTATCTAGGTATACAGACTACAGAACTCAGAACTTTACACAAGAGCCATACCACTAGTTCATTAGGTTCATATGAGACCAGTAACCTAACTGTAGAGTGTGTCCTTCCTGTGTAGAATCCTAGCTGTAGAAAAGCACAAGAATCCTTATTGGGCATAGTTGGATTTTTGGGTTTAGCAGAACAAGGTTGTTAGCACCATCAACTGGCCTTGTCTATGAGGGAACATTCTATATTACACTATGTAGTGTGGTTGATATATATGTACAAAACTTTGAGGCCCCAGAATTGTACTGCTGGGGTGGGCAACACATGTATGTATGGTGAATATTTATTTTATTTTTATTTAACATTTGTTTACTGGGAAAGTCTGACTTGGAACAAGCCAATTTTAAGCAGAGGACTGGGAAGATATGCTCCAAATGCATGCCTTTGTAATGTGGGAGGAAATTCACATGAACACAGGGAGGGCATGCAGACTCCACACAGAAGGTACCCCAGCTGAGAATTGAACTGGTCAACTTTTTGGTGTGAGGTGACAACACAAACTCCTGCACTACTATATATATATATATATATATATATATATATATATATATATATATATATGGGGGTAGGTTAAGATATAACCGAGCCCGATATAACCCGACCATTAGATGAGCCAGATCATCAGACGATATAACCGAACCCGGATGGCGCCAGGATGATCGACACTGGACGGAGATAGAAGCCTGAAAAGAAGGCTGTGATTGGGTGGTGAAGTGAGTTGGAGAGAAGTGGTGAGTAAAGGTAAGTGTGGATAGTGACAGTCTGTGGGGATAGGGGTAAGAGTTAAGGTTGTAGGGTTAGGGGTGTAGGTTAGGTAGCAGTTTAGCTGGTATTTTGGGGTGGGTTAGGGGTAAGTGTGGGTTAGGTTAGTTTGGTTAGGTAGGGGGTGTGGTGTAGGTAGTGGTTTTGGGTTTTTTTTTTTGGAAGTAGGTTTAGTTAGGTTAGGTAGGGTTAGCTGAGTGTGTGTGATAGTGTGGACTTTAGGGTAGGGGTTTGGGTTAGGGTTGTACATAGTTGTGTGTGTGAGGTTTAGTGTGGGTTTGTGAGGATTTTGGTGTGCTTGTGTTCTGTGTGTTTTTTGGATAAGGGATGTGTTTTGGAAAGGGATGTGTTTTGTTAGTTGATTGTTGTTATTGTGGTGTGTGCAGTGTATGGGGTTTCGTGTTTGTGGACCCCGCCGTTACTTGTTTGTCGGGCATGTGAGGTGTCATGTTTATGGTTTGTCGGTAATGTGGTGTTGATGTTTCTGTTGTCGGTGAAAGTGGCTGTCGATCTTATGACCTAGAACCATATATATATATATATATATATATATAATGTATACTTAGAATGTGCCCTTAATTTGCAATGTTTCCACATGCAGTTTTATGTCATACAAAGGAAATGGGCAATAAACATCAATAAGAAAGTATCATAAATACAGTTCCATAGTGCAGTGAGCAATGGATTTATGTGATGGTTAAAAAAGTGTATACTCATGTGAGTTACACCTGTTTGCACGTATGTAAGCAGTGCACAAATGTAAGCTGCATTAGTAATGTCAGTAAAAATAATACCATATGGAATATAACGTATTCAAGCCTTGGACAATGTGTATGGCAGTCCTTCACTTACACCTGTTGCTACAAGAATGTTGAAGAAAGAGTTGTCTATGTTGTATTTCATTGTTGTAAACTGCAATGTCACAGCAGTAAAACAAAGGTTGCATACTCTGTGCTAGAACCCAGTACCATCTGTACTCCAGGCTGGGTTTTCACTATGTCCAAGGGCATTAATTGAATGTATCAAGTTACTATTTTGGTTGTCTGCTTTTTAGGTGGTCTGATGCGCTTCATGCAAACCAGATAAACACAGCCATTACCCACTTCTGCTGTTTGTGCTATGTGGTGCATCATGGAAAAAGTGCAATTAAAAGTGAGAGGAATAAGAAAGAAAACCTTAGTAATGGGCACATGTAAGTAAAATAAGTGTCTGCTGTCACATGTTAAGGTACTTTTTGTACAAATACACCACTATTTACTTCATTTCTATACCAAGTTAAGATATACAAGGATATGCAATAATATTATTACAGAATACATTCTAGGTTTAGGACTTACTTTGCAAATGCAGCAGTTGAGACAATTTTATTTCAAGTCTAGAATTTACTTGTGTCTATTCCCACGGTATTGACGTATGCAGGAAAAAAAAACAGAATGTAGGCTACTTGGATACCTTATTGCTTATTGAATAGCTCCACCATACTAAAAAATCATCTGTAAGTTGCACCTATAAAAAGCATCTGCTACTTTACTGAATATATGAACTTCGCTGGTGCCCATGAGAGCACCTATGCACTGCTGAATACATTGATGTTAAAATAAGGTGAACACAAAAGATCTTATTACTTTTGGCCATGCGTGTGATATTGCACAAGCATGCAGCTGAAACAGTAGAGAGAACGTTGTAGACCCTTAGCAGAATCCAGGCCCTTGTATACTCTAGCCCTATACATACACATGCTGCTACAGGAATAGTTATGTGACAAGCACCGAGAAACCTGCCAGTCCTTGCTCCATTTCCCATGGCTGCATTGTGCAAACATAGATGAAAGTTAAAAAAATAAATTTTAATTAATGTGGACAGATACAATACATTTTAACAACCATTAAAGAGGATGACACAGATCTTGTGAATTTTGCACTGCTTACATGCACTTTTACACTTCACAGACCTATATCTACACCTCTGTAAGTGTAACCTGACACACACCCCTAATGTCATCATTCACTGCTGCCATGCATTCAACATGAACACTGTGGAAGTGCCTACACAAAGTGAACATCCCTACATGGTTATACGTTTTGGGGCTTCAGCAGTTCTAATGAGTTTTGACCTCATCTGCATCTTCACCATGCTGACAGCCCTGAATGTACATGGTTGGTAACTGTGTAGGCAGGGAAACTGAAGAGGAGCCCAGTGTTGTACAATCAGGGAAGGTATTGCTCAGGTATATATCTGCAGAGAGAAATGCAGGTTTTGGATTCTGTGCTTCATGAGGTATACACTTTTAGCTGTCTACATTAGTTATGAGTACATCGTTCATTTGAAGGGGGGTGCAAAGCTGCATTTGTGTCATGGCACTTAATAAGGAATTGCTGCTATTGTTAATATAAAATTCTATCATCCAACTTGTCTGATAATGTCATAATGTGTTGGGGTTGCATGTTAGGGTCTGTTCAGTACAAATGTATGGACATTTACTTACTCTTGCTTCCATGTAGACTCCTTTGCGTGGCTGTATTCATAAAACTTTTGAATACACGGCCAGCATGAGCACAGAGTCTACACAATTGCTTTACATCTTGATGAATCGCTCCACCATGTTGATATCCTTCACTGGTATACAGTTCAGATACTTATGCTGCAATCTGAATGCCACAGAAGTTTCCATGTTTGCCCATGAGTGCACTCCACTATGCAGAGGTCACTGAATCTAAAATGTTTTCCAGCCATGTGCACATCACACAGCAACATGCACACAGTCAAAATTATATAGGCTTTATTGACTCCCCCGTATATTATCTGATATCTCATTCTATATTATACTATTTTTTGTGATTTAAAACATAGAATTTCTAATGAATTATAACTAATTTGCTGTATTTTGCAAAGTGACTTAGGCTAATTTGGAACAATGTGTCTATTTAAATCCTATCACTGTCTGTCTTTATTTAAATCAGAGGTTTTATAACCTAATGCAAAAATATAGGTTTAAAACATTACACTATCCCTGGGATTCAATAAACTCCATGTAGGCTCTGAGTAGAACCTACAGAGAATGTATCCATGCAGATGGCCATGAAGTGGCATTGTAGCATGTACTGCATATCTGTGATGCACACCGCAACTGAGTAATGTTGCATGGCAAGTATCAATAGCATTGTCCATTAAACTTTGCAGAACAGCATGGATGATAACCCTGTGTAAGCTTCAGTGGTCCACCCATATCACACACCACCACAAGAATATGCAGTAAATCCAGTCACCTTGAATGACTATCTAAAATCCTGAATTGCTATTCCATATTTTGTCTTTTTATGTTTTTTAATCCATCCAGCATGTCTGAACAGTGCACCACAGGGCATGTAAATGCTTAACAGGTTTGGCAGTGAGACCACCCAGGTAACAGGCATGACACAGACATCCTAAAGTAGAAAAGGGATGTTTTCATTAAATATAACTGTACAGTGCTCTGTGATGCTCAAACATGGTAAGCAGAGCTGCGCTACACTGATGCATTGAAAGGTGTAACACCTAGTAAAACAATATTGATGCTATCATTATGTTGGTGGTAACACGTGTTAAGCTTTGGACTAAAGTGGAGATGGTACTGGGTTCTAATCCAGAGCTGCCATGCTTTTTATATATGATGGTTTGAGATTGTAGCATATCTAATTTAATTGGTAATGGAAGGGAATGTCTATGGAAGTGTCTTGGTGATGTTATTTGCAATATTTATTTTTTATCTTTTTTTTTATTTGAAAAATGTGCATAGCACTTAGCATCAAGCAAAAATAAGTTATATTTATACATATGTATATACTGTGCTGCTTGACAGATAGTAAATGGTGCGCACCATTTTCAAATGAATCAGTAAGTGCAGGTAGCAAGAAACCATGGTATTTAAAGGTTAAATACTGGGAATTGCACTTATTGAGGTATGACTTGTGCATTAATGTCTGAAGAAAGTAAAGGTGTGCATTTTAGGGCTCAGTGCTGGAGTGTCCACGAGTCCAAGGTTTTTATTGGGATTCTGGTTAGGGTTCATGGCCCCTGCTTGTTTCAGGTGGCCCAAACTGGTACCCAATACAAAGCAGAAGCCAGGGATAGTTTGGCAAGGGCACTTACCAATGCAACTGGTATCCCCTGCACTGGTGAACATTGCTGTCACCAGTATGTTGACCTCTATAGGAGAAAGAGGAGCACCCTTATAGGTTCAGAGGTTCATACGTTCAAAGGTTGGTACTAGGCTATTGGCCCTAGGGCCTATACAAGCCTAGCCATAAGAATTCCCTGGCTATTTCTTCTCACAGTATTTACTTCCCTGGACCCCTATCTAGCAGGGTGACTGACGTGATCCCCGGGGTGAATTTCCTATCTCCCATCCAATCTTCAAGGTTCCTTTTGAAGAAGGCCAAAGAGGTGCTCTGCTTGACATGTATGGGTAGTCAAAAAGGTGGACAGATGTGGTCTGAAATGTAAAGCAACAGTTGCATATTCCCAGATAACTGTGCCCATGAGTCTATAAAAGTGTAAAACAAAAGAGAGTTTAAATTATCTTGCATTGAAAATCAAAAGTACAGTATTACAGTGGCTTGTAATACCACACTCCCCAAATATAACAGTCATCGTATTACACTACTGTGTTAGCTTTACATCAGTAGACATATAGTACTGTCATGTAATGATAATTATAGCATTAGAAGTGCAGACTACCAGACCTGGCCTGATGTCACCTGTAAGCACTGTACATGTAGTGCAGCTAATACAGGGATTTGTTAGCAGTCATAATTGTTTATAGTAGACTGTATCAGAAGGCAATAAAGTTATTTTTGAAATCTTGTTGTATAATGTATGAAGTTGCTAATGTTCTCCTTTTTTCTCACTCACCTTACCCCATATCTTCTTTTTGTTATTTATGTATTACTTATTTTTATTATAATTTATGTCTTATTATTATAATTTTATTTCTTTATACATATTACAACTTATTATATCACTTTTATTATTTCTTATATTTTGTTTATAATGTATGCTTTTATCTTCTGTTTATGTTAAATGTCATTATGTATCATACTGTTTGCATCAATATTATCTAACCTTTGTTATAATCTTTTGTTATATTGCTTTCTTTCTGCAAAAATTTTGATTTGTTTTGTTTAATGTTATTTTCATTTTTTTCTTTTTTATGTTAATACTATAGCACAGCAGGGTAGGCCGGTTCATAGGTTCATAGGTTGGTACTAGGCTATCGGCCCTAAGAACTATGCAAGCCTAGCCATAACAATTCCCTGGAAATGTTTGCCCAGAAATATTTACTTCTCTGGGCCCCTGTCTAGCAGGGTGACTGACATGATCCCCGGGGTGAATTTCCTATCTCCCATCCAATCATCAAGGTTCCTTTTAAAGAGGGCCAATGAGGTGCTCTGCTTGACATGTATGGGCAGTTTATTCCAGAGTATGGGGAGTCTGTGGGTCAGGAACCTATCCCTCCAGCATGTTTTGTTCATTGTGATGATAAGGTTTAGATCCCTGGAGCGTGTGGCTCTGAGGGATTGGGATTTCTTTAAGTGGAGCATGTCCAACAGCTCAGGGTTTGACATGGTATTGTATGTTAAGCAGATATCGCCTCTGAGTAGACGATATGCCACAGAGTATAGCTGGAGTTTTTTTAGATGGTCAGCATATGGCATCTGCTTTAGGCCTGTGATTCTTTTAGTGAGGTATTTCTGTGGCATTGCCAGCTGTTGCAGATGTCTTGTGAGGTACATACCAAATGGGGCATTATACTCTATAATGGGTCTAATGAGGGATGAGTACAGTGGGACAATGACCTCCTTTTTTCTGGATGAAAAGCCCTTAGTGATGAGGTGTGCCACGTAGAAGGATTTCCTGACTGTTGTGGCGATGTGGTTATCGAAAGTGAGACCACTGTCTACTTGTGTCCCTAAGTCTCTCATCACACTTTCGATGTTTAGTGTCCTGCCACCTATGTGGTAGTTCATGGATACATGTTTTTTTTCCAAAGGGGATGACTATACATTAAGTTTGAGCCCATGTCTCTTGTACCAGGCATCTGTTTCTGTAAGACCCTTTGGTAGAATATCCACATCATTTGGGGATTCAATAATGGCTCCCAGTTTGCTGTCATCTGCAAACTTTGTTAGCCAGAGTCCCTTAGTGTTGGCCTGTACTTGAGAGAAGTAGATGCCAAACAAGAGTGGTCCCAGGACCGAACCCCGAGGTACTCCACTTGTCACTTGTCTGGAGCTGGATTTGGAGTTGGCTACTTTTACAGTCTGGGTTCTGTCAGTAAGCCAGTTGGCAACCCATTGAGTGACATAGGGATTTATGCCCAGCTTAGTAAATTTATCTATGATTCCAGAGTGGGGGATGGTGTCGAAGGCCTTGGCGAGGTCCAGATAGGCTGTGTGGACCTCTTTACCCTCGTCCACAGCTCTGGAGACTGACTCAAAGAAGTCACTCAGATTCAGGAGACAAGATCGGTCCTTCACAAACCCAAACTGGGTGAGGTCCAGTGTCTGGTGGTTGCCATTGACTTTGTTTATAAGTTCCATGATAATGTGTTCCATGTCCTTGCAGATCAGGCTTGTCAGACTGATGGGACAGTAGTTTCTGGGATCCAAGGTGGATCCTCCCTTGTGGAGCGGGATACCTGTAGCTGTGCACCACTCAGTGTGTACAAAGCCTCAGGTGAGGCTATGATTAAACATGACACTTAGGTGGGGTGCCAGTTCATTTTGTAGTTCATAAAGTACACAGCCTGGGATGTCATTTGGTCCCATGGATGCTGTATTCTTAGCTTTGAAGAGTGCTATTTCTACCTGTGTGGCTGTGATTATCAGAATTTGGCAATATTTTGGTATTGAGATGGGCCCTTTAGGGGGTGAGAGGGGAGTGAAGTTGGCACTAAATTGATCTGCCAGGATATTGGCAATATCCTTGGGATCAGTATATTTAATGCCATTCGGTTGTAGTTCAGAGCAGATCTGAGTATTGCCATTTAGATTCTTGACATAACTATAGAATGCCTTGTGGTTGTCTTTGGAATCTTTGGCAATTTTATTTTAGTAACTAGCTTTTGAGGATTTTTTGAGGGATCTCAGCTTCTTACTGAGACTAGTGAGGGAGTTTTTTGCATCCTGGGATTTTCCTCTTTTCTGCAACAGTTTCTTCCTTCTGTTGTATAGTTTGTTTATAGCAGGGGACCACCAGATTGCCTTCCTTTTTTTGGAGAAGAGCATCTTGGTTCTATTTGGGATGTCACGATTCATGCATGCGTGGATGTGCTTGTACAGTGCCTTAGTGTAGGATTCTGCAGTCGAACTTCCAGATCCCGTCTGCGTGGGTGTTGTGAAGTTTGTCACTTCTGACTTCAGTAGCATGAAGTTGGCTTTGGAGAAGTTTTTTAAGGAGGTTTCCTTACTGGGGGTGGGGGTGGGATGTGGATGTCAAGGGTGATTTGCTTATGGTCAGACCTGACCAATGAGGGGGTGACCACTGGTGTGGAGCATCTATCTCCCATGTTGGTAATGACCAGGTCTAGGATATTGGAGCCCCTGGTGGGACAATGGATTAGTTGATCCAGGGTGTTGGAATTTATGAATTCCAAGAACTGTTGGGAAAAGGAGTTGGTACCCATGTAGTTTTCCCAATTAATGGCAGGGTAGTTGAAATCACCTAGTATTAGGGTGTTTGCTTGTATCTTAATATTTTCCAGTATGTTTAGGAAGGTGTAGTGAGAATCTTGGGGTATGGTGGGGGATCTGTAGCAAGCTACAATTTGTATTGCAGTCTTACCTAGTGTTAGTTGCACCTGGAGAATTTCAGATGCATTGTGTTGGGCAACTAGCCTGGAGGTGTGAATATCCTTGGTGAATATGGACACTCCTCCACCTTTAGTGTTTCGATCTTGGTTTTATGGCCGAAAAGTGTGGTATGAATTGTAGTCTGGTATTGCAGGGGTGCTCTCTGGAGCCTTGAACCAGGTCTCAGTCACTGCGCAGATATTGATGTTCTCCATTTTTAGGAGTGCCTTTGGAGAGTGCATTTTGAGGTTTAGACTTCTAGCATTGAGTAGCATTACCTTCAGATTTTGCATGCTTGTATCTGTTACAGTGGTGGTTTTATCCTTTGAACTTTGCCTAAAAAAGGCACTATAGGGGTGGCAAGAGCTTTAGCCAGTAACCTGAATCCCAGGGATGACAGGTGCAGACCATCTCTGGCAAAGCGTGGTTGTCAATCATGTCTTCCCAGGCAGACAAATAATGGATCCCCTTTGAATGACACCAGAAGCTTAGCCAATTGTTGAAGTCAATCATTTTGTCCTTATACTGTGGCATCATTCTGGGCGAAGGCAGGATGCTACTCAGGGCTAGGGTCATACTTGTCTTGGTCACATGATCCAAGAGCTCTTCCATGTCTCTTTTCATGTAGTCCAGGGAGGTACAGCTCAAGTCATTTACTCCAGCAAGGACAATGACAGAGTCGTATTTGTACTTGTTGTGGAGTAACTTGAGTGCATGCGTTATGTGGCGGATCCTGGCACCCGACAGGCAGCTGACTGTAATTTTCTCCTTGTTCAGCCTGGTGAGTGGGACATTAGTGTGCCTGACTATAGAGTCACCTATGACTAAAGTGTTGGGTACATTGTCTTGCTAGAGGGTCTGTTGTTGGGTGGCACACTGGTGTTGTAAGCTATGTGTCACTTTGGTTGTGACTGGTGTTTGTTTGCATTTCGGCTTCGGAGGTCCTTGTTGCTTGGGCAGGTTAATGTTAAGGGCCTCCGCATATGTGGGTTTAGTGTTGCTATGTGTGGGAGTTGATGGTGTGGGTTTTGAAGGGCTATGAGTTGCTGGAGGTGTAATGCAGGTGTTAGCCTTCTCCTCTTGACTGTCTAGCACAGTCTTGACCAGAGAGAGCTTTGCTTCCAGTTTGGCTATGTAAGTACATCTCTCGCAGGTTGTAGTGTTGGGTGGTAAGAGGAGAGGATTGTCTGTGTACATGAGGAGAGGTATGTAATTCACCTACACTCACTCCACCGGCTACAGTACTCAAGGCCCAGCACTTCTGGGATGTCATCTGGTGGCACCTCCCCCTCTTGCTGCCCCTGCTTTACCTTGACCCTCAGATAGGTCTGCCCTATAGGCCTGGCATGTGTTCCCTCATAAGAACAAAGGCGGGGATGGTGCTTACATCACCAATGTGGAGTTACTAGATGTAGTGCATAGGATTGTGCACCAGAATCTGGGTACACACTTATGCCAGATGGAGAACATGCTGTCCATCCTTGTATGGCAGACAGGCTGTAGGCCAAGATGTCTGCTACAGCAGCCTGCAATGCAGTGATGGAACAGTGATGACATTCCAACGGGTAAGGACTTGAGTCACACTTTTGCCATTTTGACATCCACAGGACCTCGATTCCCCCACCCCCACAACAAGGTATTCACCCCCTCTTGTGTCCTTCACAAACTCCGTCCTTGTCTTGTATGTCTTGTCTGTCTGCACCATCCCCAGACTTGCCTATGTTCCTACTCAACATTCCACTCTCTGCTTTGCAAAAAAATGCACCTGTCCCTAAATAAAATATTGTCCCATACATACCTCTTCGTCTTACAGATGTATCTACACGACACACCTAATTTGGTCCAGTTGGCTTCACATTGCAATTATGTTGTTGTTGACACCCCCCTCTCTCTGGAGGTGACAGTCCAAATACATCTTAAGATGTGTACTAAATGTACCCAGTGTTTACTGTTGAAGACATGGATAGCTATGGTTCCTCCCTACACCCTTCCTGTACATCCCTACCTTCTTGTCACTTTGTTTTTCTACCTGCTTGCTCCCCATTTCACAACTCTGCTATCATCTTCTTTTTCTTTTCTTTCTTGCTTTATTTATTTATTTTATTTTACATTTGTTGACAGGTATAGTCCGACTGGATACATGTCCATTTTCAGCTGAGGCCCGGGGAGAAAAGCTCCAAGGTAGAACATACAGTAAAAGTCACAGAATGATTACAAGTTACACACAGTTTACAGTTTACATCCTTTAAAGAATCATTGCATGGTGGTGAGTGAAGCACACCATTGCTGAGCAATATTAAGCCGTAGTAGGTTGAGAGAATATATGTAAAACTATAGTACACACTTTTAAAAGTTATGCTGTTACTGTATTTCGGACCCAGTACCTTTGGACTTTCAAATCGATGCATTAAGTCATTATACCACAGTCAGTTAATGAGAAGCTCTATTCTAATAAATATATAGCATTTTCTGTATTTTTCCAATTAAGCACATTTGTACAATGCTGTGCATCGCGCACCATCACTTAAGAATGTAAGAGTGCATTAGTATGCAGTTTTCCTTATTCACAGGTATAAATCATATGTCAGGACATGTATAGGGTGTTAGACTGGAGTATAGATGGCCCTGGGTTCTAATCCAGAACATGTATATTTTAATGCTATTATTGTGACACAATAAATCTCAAGATGGAACTAAATTTTTATTTTTTATATTGTCACAAATTTGTGAACAGTGCATGTGCATTGATTACCAGCGCTCATTCTCATGTATTTATTTTAAAGTGTGTACACAATGCTAGGCAGGACGCACAATTTCAGATGTACCTGACTATGATATTATTGCTGTTGGTGGGAAACAAATGCTGTTCCATAATGCTTTCTGGCCTGCTACAATGTAACTATTTCAACTGTCACCCTGCATCCTCTGTCACAACTTCCCTATATATTGCGTATTATGCAGTGTCTGAGGGCTGGTGCACATCAGGCATGAACATGAACACCTGGCAACATAAAAAAGGCAGTACAATATGCTGCAATACAAAGAATATTATCACTGTTTTAATACACAGGGACACACAATAAGTTGAGTATCAGCTAGTTTAAAGCATAATCAACAAAAAGTGTTAACTGGTGTGTGGCCACATCTATCTAAACACATGTAGCTTCATTAAGTGTCATGTAGGATGTGGTCCTGGTTTAGCTCAATAGATAAGGCTCCACCTTACATTTTCTATCCCAATGGTACCAGGTTAAAAATTGGCATTATTTAATCTTTTGATTTTCTCATTAGGATATCTGTTTACAGATTGGAATGCTGTTTAACAGCAGCATATTTTTTTTCCAGTTTAATCTTTCATGTGCAATCAGCACCATGCGGTGGAAAATTCATACAAAATAAATGAATAAGCTCCTCTATGCCTTTACCATTACTTGGTGATGCTGCACATCGCAAACCACCACACAATAAATATGTAAAGAAAATAAATGGGGAAGATAGGAAAGTGGTGAAATGGGGAGAAAGCAGAGGGAACAAAAAAGTGACAGAAAAGTAGGAATGTGCCAGACAGGTGTAGGGAAGAACCATAGCCATCCATTTCTTCAACAGTAACAACTGGGTACTTCTATACATTTTAAGATGTATTTGGATTGTCACCGTCAGACAGAGGGGTGACAACCACATACTTGTGAAGTTAATTGCACCACATTAGGTGTGTCAAGTAGACACATATGTGAAATGGAGAGCTATGTATGGGATGATTTTTTGTTTGGAACAGGTGCTGTTTTTGTATTTTTAAAGGAGACAGTGGAATGTTAGTGGAGGAACATAGGCAAGTCTGGGGCAGGCAAGATGGGAAGGTATGGAAGCATTTGCAGACAGACAAGGCATACAAGACAAGAACAGGATCAGTGAAGGACACAAGAAGGGGGTGAAGCCCTTGGTTGGGGTGGGGGTGGGGGAATCGCAAGCCTATTGATGTCATGTTTGGTGAGAGTGTCAATCAAGTCCCCACCTAATGTACTGTCATCACTGTCACATCACTGTGCCAATGGCTACTGTGTCTGACATCTGCATTTCCTTGTGCTATTCATTATGACAATATAGAGCAGTGTCTCCACTCAGTATGCTTGTGTACCAAGTATGTGGTGCACAATGCTATGCACCAAACCAGGCAGTTCAGCCCAGGTGACAAGATCACCTCCTTGCCTCTGCCCCACAAGACTATCATCTAGAGGAGAACTACCTAAGGTTGCAGACAAGGCAGGGGCTGCAGGAGGGGGGGGTACTGCCAGGGTGTAGCCCAGAAGTGCTGGACCTCAGTGCTGTAGCCAGTGGAGGGTGAGTATGTGACCCAGGGGGAACTGTCCTACCCTGCCATGCTGTAGTAATATTTAATGATATAAAAATCAAATAATTAAATACACATAACACAGACTAATGTACAAAGGTACATTAATAAAATTACAATAATGGTAAATATGACAACACACATAAAATAATACATATATAATAAAACAAAATGATAAAAAAGAAGGAAGAGGTGGGGTGACAGAAAACATAAGAGAACATCAGTAAATGCACAGATAATATACAAAGCTTCACATATGACAAGACCACATGCTAAGCAATCCCTTTATTACATTGAATACTACCCTGTTGCTAACACTGACATACTATACTACAGATCAGATATAATCTTGAACATATGCATGTTGCATGTACAATGTTAACATTTGACAGCAGGCCATCTGGCACACAGATAGGAAGGTTTGCACCTCCACTGGTATCATTATGAATACGGAACTCTACTCAATGTTACTGTAGACAGCCCAAAACATTATTGCAAAGTGCTGCCCTTACACTTGTGGAGTGTGTTATCTGAAGCACAAGCAGTAACCAATGTATACTTTACTTTCTAACTGGAATACGCAAGAGTGGCAGCAC
Organism: Protopterus annectens; assembly: GCF_019279795.1. NCBI lineage: Eukaryota > Metazoa > Chordata > Ceratodontiformes > Protopteridae > Protopterus > Protopterus annectens. Next base: position 1,464,388,946 of record NC_056743.1, read on the forward strand.
TTTTTCCATTTATACTGTTATAAGTACTGGTTCTCTGTTATAATGTTAACAATGTTCAACATGGTCTTGGTGCCCCCGGTGTACCTCTAATGATTAACATTGTGATATGTTTGTCAACTGAAATATGTCCTTTATAGTTTGAAAGTGTAGTTTAACAAATGGCAACCCCTATCTACCATCTAATACAGGACTGTTTTCATAAATATACTAATGCATGCTCACTATTGTGTTACAGTGGATAAATGCATACTCAAAATGATGCAAGTGTTTAGCACAATAACCTGTAGTTACTCCTAATTGTGTTATACCAGTACTTTTCGAAGCATACATACCACTTGCATCTCTCATCCTTTTCAGTCTTCTCTCATGGGCTTGCACATTTTGTATTCTCCCCACATTAGCTATGGGGAACATATAAATGCATTAAGGTCAGCAATCAGAAATAGATGCAGCTGCTTCATCATTCAAGCAGTGCCTGTAAGTAATACTCACAAATCTGTGCAGTACCATCAGTCCTACATTCATCCATCCAACAATTGTAGGTATCCCTCTTCTTCATCCTGAGGTCTTGATAGTGATTTCTACACTGTTCACCAGTACAGGGGATACCATAAACAGTGGACAAATCCCTGGCCAAACTATTCCATGCGTCCGATTTGTAATCTGATCCATGGTAGTGCTCCTCCTACAACCAGGGACATAATCATTCACTAGGAGTTGAGCAAACACTTTGGACTCCTGCACACCCCACCTTTGAGAATGAAATCTCACTCCTTCACCCTTAATGCCGACCATCTTTAATGCGGTTGAGTACCAATGTACAATGTGCTCTCCCACCAATTACAGCTGTAACAGATACTAAGAATGCGGAATATTGTGACCTGCATCATTTGAAAATGATGCACACTGCTTACCATCACACAAACATAGGCAACATGTTTGTGCACAGTTAGTAACACACGATATTTGGGATAATACAGATATGATTATGTAAACTGCTTCAGCCATCAATACATTATGTATTATATAGGAAATACTAGCACAACTATGAACATTTATCATGTGAATTGGGACACCATTAGAAAAGGACAGGATTCTGCAGTATCACAACCCTGCACCTTACCTATGACAACCCAACAATCACAGGTGTTCTTAATACATGAATGTAGATATACATGTTTAGGATTCATTGCATTAGTAGTTACTACAAGGACACATTACAGAACAAAGCTGCATTACTTGTATTTAAACCTAGGAATGTCTGAACTTGTTAGTGACACATCTCAGAGCACAGGAGAAGTTAAATTGCCTGTGGCTACATTTGTATTCAGGGTAAGGTTCATATTGGCTCAGTATAGCAAATGAACAGATGTTGTTGTTTTTCTTTCGGCTTTTCCCGGTTAGGGGTCGTCACAGTGGAGCTCCGGTCCGCTAATGACTGGCAGTCGATTTTTATGGTGCTGAGTTGCCAGCCCAATGCCCAACCTTCAATGAAGGCACGTCCATTCACGCATGTCTTTCAAACGCCACTTGACCACGGGGAGGACATGCAGACTCCACACAGAAGGCGCTCGAGCTGAGAATCGAACGGGAGAACCTCTTGCTGTGAGGTGACAATGCTACTGCTGCACCACCACCGATAACAAGCAGAAAATTAGATTACTGCATGATAAATACATTCCAGTTTGTTAATACACAGAGAATATGCCTACATACTTGTGCAATCCAGATAAACATGCAATTTATATTCAAAGGAATGCATGGTTGTCTTAAAGCTGTTTTTTTCTGATACACCACTGAAGCAAGCTGTAACAGCAATTCAGCACACAAGCAACTTCAACAGGAAATGTACATTTATTTTGAGTAGTACATGTCAGATGTACAAGTAGTGAAATGATCCACATGGGATATAATTCACGTATTTCTACACAGGCTGTTATGAATCCTGTTTTCAAATATGCAACACTGTCCTAACATGCTGTGTTCCTCGGTCACTCAGCAATAATATGACCAGTACTGTTGTATCGAGTGTGTGTTCAAACAGTTGCATATTATTGCCTTTACAATGTTTATGGATATTACATGGGAATATGTCATTCAATCACCAAAAAGTGCAGCCATGTTGGCTAATAGGAACAGGCACTGACTGTAATTTTGTGGGTTCCTATTACCAGATCACAAACACAGTATGTTGAATGCATCTTGATCAAATTGAAAAGAGTGAAAAGGCAAAATAGCGAAACGACTTTTTAACAAATTCTTTCCCTGGGAAATAATTTGCTTGGCCGCTTTCATTACTTTGCCATTTTTGACACTGTAGTGTAATCTTGGAGTTGGTATATTTAAGTAGGGGGTGTGGGGGGAACATCCCCCAATATTATGTAATGCTTTAGGTTTCGAGGTTGTAAGCTTTTGCTTACATGGGGTCGATTATTTATCATTCGCTTTTGTAAGCATGCGATAATATAATATAGACCCTAATTTTGTGGGTGTGGATCAAAGGCATTCACCCCTATGCCAGCCTGTGAGATATCCCTCAGAGAACATATCTTGAGCATTTGGAAGGGCGTAAATATGGGATTCATGTTAGCTGGCAGGATTGCCAGCACACATGTGGCAGATGATACACATGTTGTGCAACATGCCTTGCCAGTTACAGTTGTACACCTCATGGTTATTGTAGACCCTATCCTGCTCCCCATTTCTTGCTGTAATGTGTATATGGGTCCAATGTTATGCACACATTAAATTAGGATACTGCAATACAGGATACAATTGTAGCATTCCTCTGAATATATACTCAGAAATAATGTTCACATCTGCCATGTTATAGCATGCCATGCAGTGATGTGCAAAATTGTGGATGGTGATACCTATAACCCACCAAGTATGCCCCATGCTATTCTGGGAAATGTCCCTGTGATTACATATAGTATATAAACACATACTATAGCTCTCAACTGTACAGATTTTTGCAGGATGTCCAGATATTTGCCTCATAATTTTGGTTTATTTCTCATAAAATTGTGGTTTTCTGGCAAATCATTGGAAAATAATTGAGGGTTGAAGTGAGATAATAATAAGGGAATTTGTCCAGTCTTGGCACTTCACCTTTTTCTGCAACAGTTTCTTCCTTCTGTTGTAGATTTATTAATGGTTGGGGACCACCAGACTGGCTTCCCTTTTTGCAGGAGAGCATCTTGGTTCTGTTGGGTATGGTTAGTTCCATGCATTTATATACATGTTCGTACAGTGCATTGGTGTATGATTTGGCAGTCATGCATCTATTTTCCATTGGCATGGGTGTCGTGAAGTTAGCCACCTCTGTTTATAGGAGTCCAAAGTCAGCTTTGGAGAAGTTTTCCATGGTGGATACCTTTGCGGGAGGTGTGTGGGTGAGATGTGGATTTCTATAGTAATTAGTTTCTGGTCAGATCTAACCAGGGAGAAATTGACTACTGGTGTAGAGCAACGGTTGCCCATATTAGTAATAACCAGGTCAAGGATGTTGCTTCCTCTAGTGGGGATTAGAATGAGCTGGTCCAGGGCATTGGAATTGATGAATTCCAGGAAGCGTTGGACCAGTGCATTGGTGCATAAGCCATTTTCCAAGTTGATGGAGGGGTAGTTGATGTCACCTAGTATGAGAGTAATGGGTTGGATCTTAATAGTTTCCAGGGTGCTTAGAGATGTGGAGTGAGAGTCTTGAGACATGGTTGGGGACCTATAGAAGACTGTGATCTGAATCTCTGTCTTACCCGATGTTAGTTGTACCTGGAGTATCTCAGATGCATTATGCTGGGCTACTAGTATGGAAGTGCACATATCTTTTATCACTATGGAGACACCACCACCTTTGGAGCTTCAGTCCTTGTTCTGTGGCCAAAAGGTGTGGAATGAGTTGTAGCCCATTATTACAGTGGTGCTTTCTGCTGCTTTAAACCAAGTCTCCGTTACAGCTCAAATGTCGATGTTCTCCATTTTGAGGAATGCTTCGAGCGAGTGCATCTTGAGATTTAGACTTCTAGCATTCAGCAGCATGACCCTCAAATTGCATTTATTTATAGCTGTTATGGTGGTAATTTGGTCTTTGGAACACAATCTACAAAAGGCACTATAGGGGTGGCAAGAGCCTTAGTAACTGGAAAGCCAGAGGTGACAGATGCAGGCCATCTCTGGCAAAGCATCAAGGTCTGTCAATCATGTCATCCCAAATATACAGATACTGGATCCCCTTAGAAAGACACCAAAAACTTAGCTAATTGTTGAAGTCAATAATTTTCTGTTTGTACTATGGTATCATTCTGGGCAATGGCAGGATGTTGCTCAGGTCTAGGGTCATACCTGCCTGGGCCACATAATCCGAGAACTCCACCATGTCTCCTTTCATATAGTCCAGGGAGGTGCATCTCAGGTCATTTACACCCACAATTACAATGACAGAATCATACCTGTACTTGTTATGAAGTGACCAGAGTGTGTGTGCTATGTGTCAGATTCTGGCACCTGATAGACAGATGACTGTTACCTTCTCCTTATTCAACCTAGTGAGTGGGACATCAGTGTGCCTTATTATTTAGTCACTGTATTGGGCAAGCTGTTTTGCCTTAGGCACTTAGGTTGAGGGGCACACTGTGTAGGTGAGCTATGTGTCTTGTGGATTGTGCTGTGTTGTGGTGGTCAAGTGTGTTTCTGCCTTGAAGGTCTGTGCTCTTTGGATAGATTTCTATTGAGAGCCTCTATGAAGGTGGGTGTGTGGTTCATAGGTTCATAGGCTGGTACTAGGCCTATCGGCCCTAGGGCCTATACAAACCTAGCCATAACAATTCCATGTCTATTTCTTCCCTGGACCCCTGTCTAGCAGGGTGACTGATGTGAATTTCCTATCTCCCATCCAATCATCAAGGTTCCTTTTGAAGAGGGCTAAAGAGGCACTCTGCTTGACATGTATGGCCAGTCTATTCCACAGTCTGGGAAGTCTCTGGGTCAGGAACCTATCCCTCCAGCATGTTTTGTTCATTGTGATGACAAAGGTTTAGATCCCTGGAGTGTGTGTCTCTGAGGGATTGGGATTTCTTTAAGTGTAGCATGTCAAACAGCTCTGGGTTTTACATGGCCTTGTATGTTAAGCAGAGATTGCCTCTGAGTAGACTATATGCGATAGAGTATAGGTGGAGTTTTTTTAGATGGTCAGCATAGGACATCTGCTTTAGGTCTGTGATTCTTTTAGTGAGGTATTTCTGTGGCCTTTCCAGTTGTTGCAGATGTCGTGAGAGGTACATACCAAATGGGGCATGGTATTCTATAATGGGTCTAATGAGGGATGAGTACAGTTGGACAATAACCTCCTTTTTTCTGGATGAAAAGCCCTGATTGATGAGGTGTGCCACATAGAAGGACTTCCTGACTGTTGTGGCAATGTGGTTATCAAAGGTGAGACCACTGTCCATCTGTGTCCCTAAGTCTCTTATCACACTTTCGGTGTTTAGTGTACTGCCACCTATATGGTAATTCATGGGTACATGTTTTTTCCCAAAGGGGATGACTATACATTTCTTGGCAGTGAGCTTGAGCCCATGGCTCTGACACCATGCATCTGTTTCTGTAAGGTGCCTTTGTAGAATATCCACATCATTTGGGGATTCAATAATAGCTACCAGTTTGTAGTCATCTATGAACTTTGTCAGACAGAGTCCCTTAATGTTTGCCTGTACTTCAGAGAAGTAGATGCCAAACAAGAGCAGTCCTATGACTGAACCCTGAGGTACTCCACTTGCCACTTGTCTAGAGTTGAATTTGGAGTCGGCTACTTTTACAGTGTGGGTTCTATCAGTAAGCCAGTTGGCAACCCATCGAGTGACGTAGGGAGTAATGCCTAGCTTAGTAAGTTTATCTATGATTCCTGAGTGGGGTTGGTGTTGAAGGCCTTGGTGAGGTCCAGATAGGCTGTGTGGACCACCTTACCCTTGTCCATGGCTCTGGAGACTGATTCAAAGAAGTCAATCAGGTTCAGAAGACAAGATCAGCCCTTCACGAACCCAAACTGGGTGGGGTCCAGTGTTTGAAGGTTGCCAATGTCTTTGTTTATAAGTTCCATGATAATACATTCCATGGCTTTGCAGATCAGGCTCATTAGGCTGATGGGGTGGTAGTTCCTGGGATCCAAGGTGATCCCCCCTTGTAGAGTGGGATAACTGTAGCTGGGCACAAAGCCTGAGATGAGGCTATGATTAAACATGACACTTAGGTGAGGTGCCATTTCATTTTGTAATTCATGTAGTACACAGCTTGGGATGTCAACTTGTCCCATGGATGCTGCATTTGGAAAGTGCGTTTTTTACCTGTGGAGCCATTATTACCAGAATTTGGCCATCTTCAGTATTGAGATGGGCCCCTTAGGGGGTGAAATGGGGCTGAAGTTTGCACTGAATAGATCTACCAGGATATTGGAAATATCCTTGGGATCAGTATATTTAATGCCATTCTGTTGTAGCTCAGAGCAGATCTTAGCATTGCCATTTAGATTCTTGACATAGCTATAGAATGCCTTGTGGTTGTCTTTGGAATCTTTGGCAATTTTATTTTCGTAACTAGCTTTTGAGGATTTTATGAGGAATCTCTGCTTCTTACTGAGGCTGGTAAGGGAGTTTTTTGCATCCTGCGAGTTTCCTCTTTTCTACGACAGTTTCTTCTTTTGGTTGTAAAGTTTGTTTATGGCAAGGGACCACCAGATTGGCTTCCTTTTTGTGGAGGAGAGCATCTTGATTCTATTGGGGATGACACAATTCATGCACTAGTGGATGTGCTCATACAGTGCCTTAGTGTAGGATTCAGCATAAGTTCATAGGTAGGTACTAGGCTATTGGTCCTAGGGCCTATTTAAGCCTAGCCAAAGGTACCCTGGCTTTCACCACCCAAGAAAATTATTTTCCTGTGCCACTGTTGAGCAGAGCCACAGAAGTGATCTCCCATCCAATCATCAAGATTTTTCTTGAAGAGTGCTAATGAGGAGCTTTGTTTGATATAGATAGGTAGTTTGTTCCAGAGTATGGGAAGTCTCTGGGACAGGAATCTATCCCTCCAGCATGTTCTGTTTATTGTGGTGACAAGGTTTAGGTCCCTAGAGCATGTAGCTCATAGGGATTGGGATTTCTTTAAGTGGAGCATGTCTAAGTGCTCTGGGTTTGACATAGCTGTGTGTGTTAGGCAGAGATCACCTCTGAGTAGGTGATATGCGACAGATTAAAGCTGCAGTTTTTTGAGACGGGCATCTGTTTGAGGCTGGTAATCCTCTTTGTGAGGTATTTCTGTGGCCTTTCCAGTTGTTGTAGATGTCTTGTGAGGTACATACTAAAAGGGGCATTGTACTCTATAATGGGTCTAATGAGTGACGAGTAGAGGGGAACAACTAATCCTTAGTCCCACCAGGGGCTCCAATATCCTAGACCTGGTTGAACTTTCAGTTCCCGTCTGCATGGGTGTCATGAAGTTTGTCATTTCTGACTTGAGTAGCATGAAGTTGACTTTGGAGAAGTTTTTATGGAGGTTTCCTTACTGGGGGGTGGGGGAGGGATGCGGATGTCAAGGGTGATTAGCTTATGGGCAGACCTGGCCAACAAGGGTGTAACCATAGGTGTGGAGCATCAATTTCCCATGTTGGTAATGACCAGGTCTAGGATATTGGAGCCCCTGGTGGGACTAAGGATTAGTTGATCCAGGGTGTTGGAATTTATGAATTCCAAGAACCATTGGGCAAAGGTGTTGGTACATGATTAGTTTTCCCAGTTAATGGCAGGGTAGTTGAAATCACCCAGTATTAGGGTGTTTGGTTGTATCTTAATATTTTCCAGTATGTTTAGAAAGGTGTAGTGAGAATCTTGGAACATGGTGGGGGATCTGTAGCAAGCTACAATTTGGATTACAGTCTTACCTAGTGTTATTTGCACCTGGAGAATTTCAGACACATTGTGTTGGGCAACTAGGCTGCTGTTGTGAATATCCTTGGTGAATATGAACACTCCTCCACCTTTAGTGTTTCGGTCCTGGTTTGGTGGCCGACAAGTGTGATAAGAGCTGTAGCCTGGTATTGCAATGATGCTCTCTGGAGCCTTGAACCAGGTCTCAGTTACTGCACAGATATCAATGTTCTCCATTTTTAGGTGTGCCTCGAGAGAGTGCATTTTGAGGTTTAGACTTCTAGAACTGAGTAGCATTACCTTCAGATTTTGCATGCTTATACCTGTTACGGTGGTGGTTTTGTCCTTTGAAATTTGCTAAAAAAGGCACTACAGGGGTGGCAAAAGCCTTAGCCAGTAACCTGAATCCCAGGGGGTGACAGGTGCAGACCATCTCTGGCAAAGCATCGTGGTCTGTCAAGCATGTCATCCCAGGCAGACAAATACTGGATCCCCTTTGAATGACACCAGAAGCTTAGCCAATTGTTGAAGTCAATCATTTTCTCTTAATACTGTGGTATCATTCTGGGCAAAGGCAGGATGCTACTCAGGGCTAGGGTCACACATGCCTGAGCCACATGATCTGAGAGCTCTTCCATGTCTCTTTTCATGTTGTCCAGGGAGGTACATCTCAAGTCATTCACTCCAACATGGACAATGACAGAGTCATATTTGTACTTGTTGTGGAGTGACTTGAGTGCATGTGTCATGTGGTGGATCCTGGCACCCGACAATCAGCCAATTGCAATTTTCTCCTTGTTCAGCCTGGTGAGTGGGACATCAGTGTGCCTGACTATAGAGTCACCTATGGCTAAAGTGTTGGGTACCTTGTCTTGCCTTAGAAGCTGTTGTTGGGTGACACACTGCTGTTGTGAGCTATGTGACACTTTGGTTGTGATTGGTGTTTGTTTGCATTTCAGCTTCAGAGGTCCTTGTTGCTTGGGCAGGTTAATGTTAAGGGCCTCCACATATGTGGGTTTAGTGTTGCTATGTGTGGGTGTTGGTGGTGTGGGTTTAGAAGGGCTATGTGTTGCTTGAGGTGTAGTGCAGGTGTTAACCTGCACTTGACTGTCTAGCACAATCTTGGGTGGAGAGAGCTTTGCTTCCAGTTTGGCTATGTAAATGCATCTCTTGCAGGTTGTAGTGTTGAGTGGTAGGAGGAGAGGGCTGTCTGTGTACATGAGATCATTGTTGCATTGCCCCAGTATGCCCAGATTCACTAGGTGGACAGGAGAAATCACTGGAAGCTGACCCTTGGACATGCCTGGTTTGGTGCTTTTTTTTGTAAAGTACAAGAGCTGTTTTCCCTTATCTTAGCAATGCACTTTGCAATTATAGACTGTTTAGTACCTACAATTAATTTCTCCTTATTAACAATGAGAGTTGAGTGTTTGTAACAGTTTAAGACTTTCCAGTCCTTTCCAGCAGGTTTTAAAGCAAGTGCTAGTCACAGGGATGCTTAAAGGTAAGATGAAAAAAAAGGTTTATCCTAAACACTGCAGTGTGCATCAGAGGACTTAGATGTGAAAGTAGGTAACTTAAGTTTTACCTGTCTAAAAAGTTAAGTTTTAGTGGAGAGTTGATATTTTTAAAACAGCAAGATATACTGAAAGGCGGTGGTCACTTTTGTATTCTGGTACTATGGAATATAGTAGGATGGCCAATAAATTTAAATAGTTGAAGGGGAGTGATTTCACAAAATGATAATTTTGTGCTTACTCATACAGGCCAGGAAAAACAGAGAGGAAATGAGATATAGGGTCAAATTAACATAACGGGAAGGCAACTAGAAAAACAGTGGTGTTTAAGAACACTACAGTAACCGGATGGCAGGGTGTGGAAAAAATTTCTGCCTGACTCACAAGAGACAGAGATGTGGTCTCTTTTCAAGTTTTAATATGCAGTTAAAAACAGAATACAAGTAAAACACAAGGTCAATAAAACAAATCACAGTATTCAAAATAGAAAAAGGCAATAAAGTAATACAACAAATAAAAATCAAACTAACCTTTCCCTCACAGCAAAGTGTAGCAGAGTCTGGGTGAGCCTTTCTAATAAAGCTCTGAAATGTTTTATTTTACCCCTTAAATAGAAGGTTTAGTTCCTAGCTCCACCCCTCAGTTCACAGATGATTAACCTTAACTAACCTGTTCTATTGACCTGTACTAATTTCTGCCTGATTCACAAGAGACAGAGCTGTCGTCTCATTTCAAGTTTTAATATGTAGTTAAAAGCAGAATACAAGTAAAACACAAGCTAAATAAAACAAGTCACATTATTCAACACAGAAAAAGGCAATAAAGTAATACAACAAATAGAAAGTAAACTAACCTTTCCCTCACAGCAAAGTGTAGCAGAGTCTGGGTTAGCCTTTTTAGTAAAGATTTGTGTTTTTATGTAAGGGCGCTGATGGTGAGTGCTCTGGAGGGCTATCTGTTCCATGTGGTGTGGTTCAGGTGTTGACCTTCTCCTCTTGACCAACCATTCTGGTCTTGGCTGGAGAGTGCATGGCTTCCAATTTGGAGATATAGGCACATCTCTCACAAGTCGGAGTGTTGGGAGGTAAGAGGAGAGGGTTATCTGTGTACATGAGGCAGTTGCTACAATGCATCAGAATGCCTATGTTTACCAGGTTAATAGGAGAAAGCAGAGGAAACTGACTTTTAGACATGCCAGGAGGGATGGTCATCATTACTAAGTACTGGAGGTATTTCCTTATAGGACATCTAGTGCTGATAGCACTTATGTGTGCTACAATAACTGCTACAAAAAGCCTAATGAAGGGCTGGAAAATAAACTAATTAAAGTGCAAGAGAGAAGATAAAGTTGAAAGGGATAGAAAAAACTGCCCAAGCTGCCAAAAAACTACAATTACAGAGCCAGAAATCACTCCTCTTCTGGTAGATAGGCTACCTAGTGCTTACCACTCCCACTGATAAGCTGGAAGGCTTCCCTCTAACACAGAAGGGTCTGGGTAACACAGAAACTTATAAAACAGTCAAGGATACAGCACATCTGTATCTGGACTACTCTAGTAACAGGAAAGATGGAAAACAAGCTTAGAACTTTTCTTTTTTTCAGAATAATCAGTTAACGTATAGGTGGAATACCTCAAAAAGGGTTTACAACCATGCAGCTGAAGCTCTGGATACTGCAGACCTGTACTGAGACTATGCTACTCAATTTTAAGGTTAAGAACTCAGTAAGAAAAAACTCACAGTGAAGCACAGATTAATCACTTATAGTCAAAAGAATAGCACTTGCACTATGAAAAAATACAGTTAAACAGCAATGAAGTGCAGTAAAGTACAGTTAAACAGTAAAGAATTGCAGTAGATAGCAATGAAATATAGTTAATCAGTAGATTGCTTTGAAACAATAGCTCACAAATCACAACAGTAACAGACAGCACTAATAAAGCAGTGATTCAGTAGAACACTGTCATCAATTTAGGGAGGCTACCAACAAGCAGTAATAAATATGGCAAACAGCAAAATGAAGTAGAAAGAGGTACAGTTTTTTTTTTTAGTAGAAAGTGAAGAGGCAGAAAATAATGAGATAATTGAAAGTTCAGAAGCTAAAGGGGTGGGCCTTTGCTAAATTTTCACTATAAACAGTATAATGAGCTGATGTAATGTGACTGGCGGGTGTGTCCAGTATCAACTTTATACCAGAGGCGGGCAACTCAAAGCCACCAAGACTTAAGACCACCACAACAACTGGGCAGGTGGGTGGGAAAAAAAACAGCTGTATAGATTATAGAGATATGTATTTAACAGAAGTGCAGAAGACAATTGAAAATAAACACTTATCTTTTTCAAATATCACAGCAGGGCAGTAGGCCAGTCTCTCTGCAGCTTAGAACAGTTTGAGCAAACAAATATATTGGGTTTAAAACACTGGCTATTAAAGGCAGAGAAACAAAAAAACAGCCCAAGTATCCAATCAAAAAACAGTTTTGCAGGAATGCCCTTAGCTAGATTAAACCAGCCTAATTTACTTTCTCTCACAAAGAAAACAGCTAGCCCTCTCTAGACAAAGATTTCACTGCAAGCTGAAAGGGTCACAATAGTAACAGGTACTCAGCTCTATCACACAACGAAAAGAGAACCAAAAACAGTTGCACTGATTGCAAAAACAGTTGTACAGATTACAGAGATATGTATTAAACAGAAGTGTAGAAGACAATTGAAAATAAACACTTATCTTTTTCAAATGTAAAGATTTTGATGCACAAATTGTCAGCTTTTACAGTGATTAAATTATGTTAGAATTACATTATGAATAGTCAATTATATCATAATTGATGGTTATTTCCCTTTGCATTTGTGTGACTACTAAGTTTGTATATAGAAGTAATGGGGGTATGGAGTCAAAGTTCCCCATATAGGAAATATTATTTTATTTATATATATATATATATATATATATATATATATATATATATATATATATATATATATATATGTATATATATATATGTAGGCAGGTGTATTGTGTCTGTGGTGTGGTGATTACTTTTATTAGAATTACTAAGAGAGGGTAAGTTAAGAACAGTGTGGGGATTGTTTGAGGGGGGGTACTAAAAATTGAACTAGGAGAGATACAGCTGTTTGGTTTTAAATACTAGCTTAACTATTTTTAGAAGTAGTCCAGCTGTGACCGTCACTCTTCTTGCTCGGGTTGCACAGAGGTAGGTTTCCTCCTACCCAAGGTTGCTTGTGACCTTGTCTCAGTGGTACTTTGCAAAGATGCAGAATGTGAGTAGGGTGGTTAGGTTGGTCACCTAGGATGTTGGAAGTGTAGGGAATGTAATAAAAAGAGAAATAATTTTGAATAGTTTAGTAAAGGAGGATAACGAGATAGGCTTTTGTCAAGAACAAAAATGATGAAAGGTAGAAATGTTAAAAATATAGAAGATGTGGTATATGTAGTTATGCAGGTGTATGCAGGCAAAATGGAATGGATGCAAGGGGTAGAGATTCTCATAAAGGGTGAAAGCAAATCAGAAGTGAAGATAAGAAAGCAAGATAAAGAAAAAAATCTTGGTAGACATAAAAGAGAAGGTCTAGGCATAGTTATAGTAGGCTGTTGTGGACTTAGTGAGTACAAGGAGATGAGCAATGTATTGAGTGTTTTAGAAAGGAGGGATATCAGAAAATACTTTGAGACGATTTCAACATGGTGCTGGAACTTGACAAAGATATACAGTTTTGAAAAAGAGAATAGCATATAGGGTGACTTGAGTCACTCTGAATAGGAATGAGGACTTTAGGGTCAGTGGATGTATGACAATGATTTGGTAAGGCAAGGGGATTTACATATTCACAAAACAAGAAAAAAGAAGGCTAATAGATATGTTAGAATCCCACTGACAGTGTGATAGGGATAGGGGATGCAAGGATAAGAGAAATAAGAGAAAGGAAGTTATCTGATTATAGGACTGTAAGAGTTGATTAAATTGCTGAGTCAGAAACAGAGACAAAATAGATGTAGTTGTATTGGTGAGATGCAAAGCAGGTTTATTTGCTGCAAAAATTGCAGTGCAGGTTATGGTAGGAATCAAAGAGGAAGATGTAGGGATTATAGTATTATATGGAATAAAGGCTGCTTGGAGCAGTACAGTAATGGTATAAGGGGAGGATGAGACAGGAAGTGCAACATAAAATAAGGGAAATGGGGGACAGGTAAAGAACTATGTAGGATAAGATCAGGGGACTGCAGGAAATATTAGAAGAGGATATTAAAGGGTGTTAGATGCAGTTAAGCCAGGAGACTTGTATAGAAGGGATTAATGGTGTGGAAGAAGGAAGGGGTAGCTTATGATTTTGTGTTGGAAGATGAAGGGTCAAAAAAGAAAAGTGTGGATGTGAGAAATAAAGGAAGATGTGGCAGTAGTGTTTAGGATGAAAACGACTGCAGAAAAGTGTAAGACATTTTATGAAAACTTCTTACTGAAATTGGTACACCTTGTTTGCTGTAGCATAGACTAGATCCAGGCCTGCTGAATCTGGCTTTGTTTGTATGCTTGTTGTTTGTTTGCTTATTTCCCTGAAATACTAATTCGACCTAAAATGTGGCTTTTCAGCACTTCTGTGGATCCCTAGTGATATCTGCATTGCTTACTGTACTTATTTCCTTGTTTCACTTGAAAGAAAGTGACTGTTTGTCATTTTTGCATTTAAGTTACCTGTAACACATTGCATTTAAGTTACCTGGCACTTGCTCACTAAAGCAATTATATAAGTCAGCACTAAAAAATTAAAAGCACTACACCCTCACAAACTCCCCTTGAGTATCTTGTTCCCTATTGGCCCTTTTTTTCAATTATAAAGGAATTCCCAATGCTATTCTAGCATGTCCAAAGGTCAGTTGTCAATCTCCTCTCCGGTCCAGCTGGTGAGTCTGGGAATCTTGAGGCAATGTTACAACTGCCTCATGTACACAGACAACCCTCTCCTCCTCCCAACAAATTCCAACACATGTGAGAGATGCAACCATATAGCCAAACTGGAGGCTAAGCTCTCTCAACTCAGTACTGGTGTAACCAGTCAGGAAGAGAAGGAAACCACACTCACTACAATTCCAGTCTCACATAGACCTACCACAACAGCAAACCAAACACATAAACACACAAAAACATACTCGGAGGCTCTAAATAAAAATCTGCCTAAGCAGCAGAGACCTCCAAAGCAGACACCCAAGCAACCGCTACCCCAAAACAAAACATGTGCAACACATAGCTCACAAAGCCAGTGTGCTGAACAGTCACAGCTCTTAAGGCTAAACAACACACCTGATACACTTGTAATAGGTGACTCTATCGTCAGGCACACTGACGTCCCGCTCACCAAGCTGAACAAGGATAAGGTTACGGTGAGCTGCCTGTCGGGCGCTAGGATCCGCCACATAACACAAGCACTCAGGTCACTCCAAGGCAAGTACAAATATGACTCAGTCATTGTCCATGCTGGTGTCAATGACCTGAGATGTACCTCCCTGGACTACATGAAAAGAGACATAGAGGAACTCTCTGACCATATGGCCCAGGCCGGTATGACCCTGACCTTGAGTAGCATCTTACCATCACCAAGAATGATGCCACAATATGAAGACAAGATGATCAATTTCAACAATTGGCTTAAGTATTGGTGTCATTCAAAGGGGATCCAATGCCTGTCAGCCTGGGATGACATGCTCGACAAGCCACGGTGCTTCGCTAGGGATGGCTTGCACCTGTCACCCCTGGGCTTTCCGATATTGGCAAAGGCTCTTGCTACCCCCATAGTTCCTTTCTTAGGCAAGGTTCAAAAGACAAAACCACCTCCATAGGTATCACAAGGGATAAGAAACTAAGAGTAATGCTACTCAACGCCAGAAGTCTAAACCTCAAGATGCATGCACTCAAAACTCTCCTTAGCATGGAGAACATTGATTTCTGTGCAGTAACAGAAACCTGGTTCAAGGCTCCTGAGAGCACCCCAGCACTACCAGGTTATACCTCATACCATGCTTTTTGGCCCAAAACATGGACCGAACCACAAAAGGAGGGGAAGTATCAATATTCGTCAAAGATACCCACACCTCCAGGTTGGTGGCACAGCACAAAGCATCACAGACTATCCATGTGCAACTAACAGTGGGTAAAACTGCCTTCCAGTTTATAGCCTGCTACAGACCACCCTCCCAAACCCAGGAACCCCACTCGGCCTTCCTGAGAACACTGGAAAATATGAAGGTCTCTCCAAACACCATTATATTGGGCAACTTCAACTACCCAAACATAGACTGGGAGCATTACTCTAGCTCCAACACTCTAGCCCAAAGGTTCCTAGAATTTATAAACTCAGATGCTATGGAACAACTTGTTACCACTCCCACAAGAGGGGAAAACATACTGGACCTGATCATCACCAACATGGGGACTCTATGCTCCAGACCAGAAGTGTATCCCTCACTGGTAAGATCAGACCATAAACTAATCTCACTGGATATTCACATCCCGACCCCACCCCCTGCTCAGAAAACCACAGTGAAAAACTTTTCTAAAGCAAATTTCACACTCCTCAAAACTGAGGTGGAATCCTTCAAAGCCCCTGGGCCTGTGGAAAATACGGCCCAGACCCCAGAATCCTTTATAAATGCATTCTATGAACACCTTCAGGAATGCATGGATCATGCAATCCCAAATAAAACCAAGACCCAATCCTCCAAAGGCAGATGTCCTGTCTGGTGGGCCCCAGCCATAAACAAACTATACAATAGAAGGAGGAAGCTACTACATGACAGAGCAAAATCCCAAAAAGGGAAGGCATCTCTGATCAGTATTAGCAAAAAACTATGGGCACTCATAAAATCGTCTAAGGCCAGCTTTGAGAGAAAAATTGCACAGGGCACTAAGGATAATCACAAGGCTTTCTTTAGTTATGTTAGGAACTTGGGTGGGAATTCCCAGATATGCTCAGAATTAGTCCAAAATGGCAAAAAATACACAGAACCCACAGACATTGCCAACATCCTAGCTGACAGGTTCAGCGCAAACTTCTCCTCCCCTCCCCACCAAAAGGGCAAATATCTATCCCAGCAGAGTGCTGCCCCCCTGACATCTCAGATGCTCGGGTAAGAGCTGCCTTCTCCAAAGCAAAATACACAGCATCAATGGGACCAGATGGTGTCGCAGGCTGCGTCCTACATGAACTCCAAGAAGAGCTAAACCCAAACATAAAACTACTGTTAAGTCTCAGCCTTACTACAGAATATGTACACAAAGAGTGGCGTACAGCAACAGTGGTCCCTCTCCACAAAGGTGGTACCTTAACAGATCCTGGAAACTATCGCCCCATAAGCCTGACTAGCTTGGTCTGCAAAGCTATGGAAAGGATCATCATGGACCTCATAAATAAAGACATTGGGGGCCTACAGACACTGGATCCTACCCAGTTTGGCTTTGTTAAGGGCAGATCCTGCCTATTAAACCTGGTTGATTTCTTTGTAACAGTCACCAAGGCCATTAACGAGGGGAAGGTGGTCCACACAGCCTACCTGGACCTCGCAAAAGCCTTCGATACAATACCCCACTCGGGCATTATAGATAAGCTCACCAGCTTAAATATAAACCCCTATGTCACTAGATGGGTTGCAAACTGACTCAAGGACAGAACCCACATGGTTAGAATTGCTGGAGCCATGTCAGACTCCAAACCAGTTACAAGTGGCATCCCACATGGCTCAGTCCTGGGACCTCTCTTGTTCGGTATATATTTCTCGGAGGTACAGGCCAACACGAATGGACTGTGGCTGACCAAGTTCGCAGATGACTGCAAACTGGGCACCATAATCAACTCTCCAGCCGACACAAGCATCCTCCAAAAGGGCCTCATAGAAACAGACAACTGGTGTCAGAGCCATGGCCTCAAGCTAAACGCCAAAAAGTGTATAGTCATCCGCTTTGGCAAAACAAAGTGCCCACAAATTACCACATAGGTGGTAATCCATTAAGTACAGAAGAAGTAATTAGGGACCTGGGGACCCAAGTTGATAGCAATCTCTCATTTGACAACCACGTGGCCAAAGTGGTTAGAAAAAAATTTTATATAGCCCACCCAATCATGAAGGGATTCACATCTAGATCAGGGGAGGTCATCGTGCCTCTTTTCTCATCCCTCATCAGGCCCATAATTGAGTACAATGCCCCTTTTGGGATGTACCTTACCAGACACCTGCAGCAACTGGAAAGACCCCAAAAGTACTTCACCAAGAGGATCAAAGGGCTCAAACAGATGCCATATGCTGCCTGGTTAAAGAAACTCCAGCTCTACTCAGTTGCATACCACTTGCTTAGAGGCAATCTGTGCCTGACGTATAAAGCCATGTCCATCCCGGAATTAATGGACATGCTGCACCTCAGAAAATCCAAATCCCATCGAGCTACATGCTCGAGAGACTTGAACCTCAGCACTGAAATAAATAGGACATGCTGGAGGGACAGATTCATAACCCAGAGGCTCCCTTCACTCTGGAATAAAATCCCAGTCCAGGTTAGGCAGAGTCCC
The DNA here is from genome assembly GCF_019279795.1 of Protopterus annectens. NCBI lineage: Eukaryota > Metazoa > Chordata > Ceratodontiformes > Protopteridae > Protopterus > Protopterus annectens. Next base: position 1,464,406,953 of record NC_056743.1, read on the forward strand.
TCATTGACTCTCTTCAAGAGGAATCTTGATGAGTGGATGGGAGATCATAGGTTTATCCCAGGTATCACTTCTGTGTCACTGTTAGACAGAGGCACAGTATACTAACCTCAAAAAAGGGCATAGCAAAATTAATTTAAAATGGGTGGCGAAAGCCAAACACACTCTGGCTAGGCTTATAAATGCCCTAGGGCAGATAGCCTAGTATGAACCTATGAACCTATGAAAAATGAATTTAGGGCATGCAAGAATAAAACAGGCTATGAGGAATAGAAAGGGAGGATTCTTCAGAAAGGTCAGAAGGCAATATTAAATGGAACTATAGAGCAAGAATGGTAGAGGCAGTTAGACACTTAAATAGTGGTACAACTGGGAGACCTCATGGAGTTGCCATTATTTTTTATAAGAAGGATAACAAGTAAAACAGCTACCGGTGGACACATTTAATAAGGGTTTTATTAATGAGAGATATGCTGGAGTCTGTGCATAAGGCAGCAGTTATGGTTTTGTCCAAGTGTAAAAGGGAGAAAGAAGATCTCGGGGAACTATAAATCTTTCTGTGTAATGCTGATGGAGAAAATATTTGCTAGAATTTTAACAAACCATTTTGAGAAATTTTTTCTAGATATTATTGGGTAAACCAGGTTGGATTTGTTAAGGTAAAATCTCCAGTTTTTCATTGGAGAACTTTGACAAATTTTGCAACATGAGCAGAACTATAACATAAGGGGAAAGCAAAGGTGATTTTACTGAGTGCCAGAAAACTTTCAGAAAGCATTCAGTTGTAAAAGATGAGAATCTCTAGCCATTTTTTCTTCTGAGACAAGTGGTCAGTGCCTAAATATAGTGGCAGCTTTGTATAAGAAGCCATGAGTCAGAATATGGGTAAATGAGGGAAGATCAGAGAGGCTGATCTTACAGTCTGGGACAATACAAGTGTGTTCACTAACTTTGAGGTTGTTTTTAATATGGTTAGAAAGTCTCATACAAAATGTATGGCTCAATATGAGTGAAGGAAATGACCTTGGAAGTAAAGGGAGTATGAACTGGTTTGCAGACAATTGTACAATTTTTTTAGCTGGAGAAGGAATTGGTAAAGGTTCAGGAAACTTTTGGAAGGTTTAGAGATGAGAAGAGAGCAAAACATCACTCAGTGAAATGAATGGTATAGGGAATTTTGGGCTGTCTTAGTTAAAGGGAGATGACAAATACTTGGAAGTTAAATATTCCAGTTGATGAATTTTAGAGGAGGTGAAAGAGAAAGTAGTTAAGCTGTTTAGATAAGTGGCCAGATGAGTAAGAAGAGCTGACGTGATCCAGACTTTGATATTGCATCAAATGATGTAGTTGGGGAGACATGAATACATTAGCCTGTAGTCAAAGGCTGTGCAGAATATTCAGGAATCTTGAGACACATTTGTGTGGAACTGAAACAGAAGCACAGTTTCAAGATGTAGAATGTAAAAATGCATGTGGATAGATAAGAATGGCCCCTGGGGGTTACCACATTTTAAAGGACAGTGCACTAATTCATTTTATGATGCTGAGGTTAAGGGGCTTTAACAACTGTAATGTTAGATGAGTCAGGTGGGTAGCAGTACAGATGGGAGAAAAGGGGTTGTTTTCAATATGATAGAATAAGCCATGAATGAGATACGCTATCAGTTTTTGGGTAGAAGGGGAGATGGGATAGAAGTTCTGAATCTTTACACAAGATGCTTAGGAACAGAGGGAAGGAATGGAAGCTCAGTGAAAGCCCAGAAATTACATTTCCAGTAAACAATGGACACAATATACAGTACAAAACATGTTATATATAATAGTACTATCAAAATGGTGAAATTTGTATAACTGTTAGAGTGCAAAAGTAACAAGCTACAGTATTTACATATATAATAAACTATTTACAATAGAGGATGCTGGGGAATACAGCAAAGTATTTAGTCTTTGTCTATGAATATATAACATGGTAGTAAATAGTCATAGAATACTTTAAAGAACTGATGAAAAAAGGAACATTTGTAGGCAGAGGTAGTTTATCCAGGACTGTGTGGGTAAGGGTAATGTTTGGAGTCCAGTAAGATAGTAAGTAACGTTTTAGGTTTTCTGCAAGAGAAAATTATGTAACTAGTTTCACAGTGATGTATTTGCCCTTTGTGAAGCAATTTCTCTGCAACCAAAGTTTGGTGAAACAGAAGTAGTATCACAAATTAGTTGTTTACTTCAGCACTTTTTATAGACTTCCTCATCTCTGACTGATTTCTCATCGCCAACTCTGATAGAAGTCACTCTGTGGTAGCTACAATGTTTTTTTACACTTCTTTATTTAGTGCGAATGTTCTTCCATTTTTTATTTAGATTCTCAATGTGTTTTGATGAACTTGTACTTTCTTTTCTAATCCACCACTTGCGTGTTATGACTGCATACTAAAGCTAATAAAATCTGACATATACTGCCTAGGATTTCATACTTTGGTGATTTAATATCATTTCTTATTCTATATACTTTCCATGTTTTCTGTGAAAAGGGGCTGCTTTGAGGAGTCTGCTTGATATGTTTTTAATAAGTCAGGCTGTTGTGAGTACACAAAAGTAGTGTCAGAAGAAGGCAAGTGTTATGTAGACTGTGTGTACGTTCCCCTCACAACTGCCCCATCATTACTTTGGCCTCTCCGATACACTCTGAATTCATATGAAATTTATACTGCAGCACTGTATTAAGCAATGTATTGAAGTACCTTTATTTCACGGCGTGAAGAAATAGTTTGTAACATTTTCTAGAATGATTCTGTTTTAGTTGCTCAAAGCAGCTGCAATTGAAATACACATAAAAGAATGCAAAATGATGAAGAAATAAACTAGATACAATATACGGTGCCAATGTGAGAAAACAGTTTTCTTTGTGAAACCCATGTTTTTGCATTAGTTGCATACCTGTATGCCGCATATGAGAAGCCATATCCTCAATCACTGCCATATTTATAGTCTCATTCTGAAGCTGCAAAGCCCCAGGAAAATGAGATAATACTTTGTTTCTTTACAAAAGAGAAATGAAAATATTTACATTTTTCTTATATTCTGTGACTTTGGAGTGCAAAACTCTATACTTGGGGATGCAGGGAAATGTCTGCATGGAAAATGGGTACCATCTTATTATGTCTTTCATCTGACTATTTGCTTCTTTTTTTAGTTATCCTTTTGCAGTTCAACTGCAGCTGCAACAGTCAAAGAAGAACTCTCTGAAACTGTTCATCTCATTTGTTATCCCAGTCACCTAATGCCTCCAACCTTTATCTTCAGCTCATCTCTTTAGATGTGCTGGCTGATGGCATAGTTCTTTCACTGCACATTCTTACATGTTCATGTCTGTTTCAGTTCTACATGGCTCATTGTAGGGACTCACCTCACAAACCAGCTCATCAATTTGCCTTCAACAGTCCGTTAACTCTGCATAGAAGATCTCTACCAACTTCATTATATTTCTCTGGGTGGCCACTAGAAAAAGACTAATAGTGGTCTATGTCTTTCATTTGTAGATATCCCTCTCTGCTTTATACTAAGAATTGGCACCCTGGCATGTCTAGAGTCCCCTCCTCACCATATATGCCTTAATAACCTGCTGTTATTTCCGCAGCCTCTTCATGCTGTATAGGGTACTGCAACCTAATAGTGATTATATCTTTCACTGTCTTACCAACTGTCATTCCACCAAACATGCAGAGTTTACATGAATTCTCCCTGCCATAATGCATAACATTACACAGCTTTACATTACAGGCTTTAAGTTAGCTGCACACCTACATTCTTAATGCAGTCGCATTTCCCAATGGAGACAGGCCCATCTGTCTATGAGAGGCACACTTGATTTAATCTTAGCAGTATACATTGATTAATGATGTTTTTCAGCATGGCTGCCACAATCTATTACATGTCAGACTTTTCCCTGTCCACTTCACCCTTTTGTGACCCATAATTCCTCAGCCAAATGCTGTCATGCATGAGATGAAAGGCCTTGCTAAATTCAAGATCCACTAGAGACCTGCAGCTCGCTTAACTGGTATCCAGGACAGTTCCTAGACTGATGTCCCCTCAACCCAAAGTTGAAGAAAACACAAAAATGTCTACAGACCTCTGTAACTTCAGAACTGTAGCAGTGACCCTTTACTTGGTTCTTGCTGCTGTCCTAACATCTAAAATGCATTATTTTAAGCAGCCACAATAATTACCCCATCTGTTGAATGAATGCTGATACTGCACCCAATTCCAATTGGCAACTTTTCTGAAGTACAAATTGTGCCCTCTCTCTAAGAGCTTCATCCCACCTAGCTATGCTTCATATTTAAGGATCACCTTAACCACCTCTATGAAGTTCTAATTACAGAATATGACCAAGTGAGATTTCTAAGTCCTTTAATGAGTGCAGTCATACAACTGAGCATTAACCAGAGAATCAGCATTCAGGAACGTCATCAATCCACAATATAAAGCACCTGCTCCAACAGAAGAGATGGCATTAATGTAAAAACCACAACATGGGAACCAGCTTTTAAGATTTTCATTGCTTTTGTTGAAATTGTCCTCTTGACATCCCTGAAGCTTATCCATTTTGACATTACAGCAGAACTATGTTTGAACATGTTCTCTAGAAGCCACAATATATATATATATATATATATATATATATATATATATATATATATATATATATATATATATAAATATATATATATATATATATATATATATATATATATATATATATATATATATATATACACATACATACACAATCAGTATATTTAAAAATGTAAACGCTCAGAATAATTACACCAAAATACTGAAAGTTCATAATGTAGACACATCAAGTACAGAAACTCAAATTACAGGCAAAAAAAACTAATAACAAAAAACAGGAAAATATTTTACTCTATAATTTACGCTAAAACTACACTACTAAAACAAAACAAAACAAAAAACTAAACCATACCAATACAGTAGGATGCAGTTTGTAAGGTGCAGGCTTTGTGTTAGGGATAGGGTTAAAGTTAGTATGCATTAGTAAGATGAGCAGGGGAAGCCCCCCTGCCCACTTTACAAAGAATACTAACCCTAACCCTGTCCATAACCCTAACTCTGCATCTTATCTTACAAAAACAATTTCTGTAACACAACCACTAAATAAGACAGGCCCAGATGCAGACTCATGCACAAACAAGTATGCCCAACACTAAAGCTGTCTCCTCATCTGACCCTTCGTCTAACTGTAACCCACCAACACAAGCAGAAATACATCCCCAACCCTAATACCAACTCATTTGCCTCTGTCTATACTCTGAATTGTCGGCATTTTGACCTGTCTATATTCTGACTTGTCTACATTCTGATAGGGCCCTTATGAGTGTCTATATTCTGTATTGCTTAACATTCTGAATAGCAGCTCTATATATATATATATATATATATATATATATATATATATATATATATATATATATATATATATATATATATATATATATATACATACATATATATATATATATATATATATATATATATATATATATATATATATATATATATATATATATATATATATATATATATATATATATATATATATAAAATGAGATATGCATACTTTGTCTTCTTTTGCACAGGAAATCTTGAAATAAAATCAGTTGCTGCACTTTCATTTGAAGGTACAGTAACTTACAGTGAACAGAAATTACAAGAAATTTAACAGTCGACATCTACACGTTGCTGGTTGGATGCCTTGAAGTCTGTGGAGTATATGGGGCCTACTGCTTGCAAGGAGCTACAACAGCTGTGTATTTTAACTCTTTACACTCTAAAGTGCCTGAAACTGGTAGAACAGTTTTCTGAAATATGCTGGACAAGAGAAAAGAGAAAGAGATGTCAGAGAACAAGGAACAGAGGATGCAGAGCAGGTAATGAAGTAAAGATGAAAGCAAACCCCATACAGGCCTGTACTACCAGCTATACTGCTAGCTAATGTGAGATCTCTGGATAGCAAGATGGACTACTTGAGACTGGAACTCTCAAACAAAAACAAGGTGAGAAATACTTGTTTATTTTTGATTACTGAGATGTGGCTGCATGACAAGATAAATGATAGTGCAGTAAACTTAGAGAATTTTATGTTGTTTCATGCAGACAGAAAACATACACTGTGTGGAAAGGACAGAGGAGGTGGAGTCTGCACCTATGTTAACAAAAGATGGTGCAGCAACTATGAACTCATACTATCACACTGCTGTGACAACTAAGAGTTCCTGTCCATTAAATGTAGACCAGGACCTGAATGGGGTCAGTGTAACAGTGGTGTATATCCTACCTTTTGCTAATACTACTGAGGTTCTAAATAAACTATGCAATCACATGGGTGAGCTGTAGAGCAAATATCTTTACTTTGTACATGTGGCAGCTGGTGACTTTAAAAAGGCAGATCCGAAAGCAGTACTCCCACACTACCATCAGTATATGGACATTCCTACAAGGGGTGATAATATCCTGGACAAGGTGTACATAAACTTAAAGAAAGCTTGTAAGGCAGTGCAACTTCCACAAATAGGAAACTCTGACCATTATACCATATGTCTATCACCAGTTTGCAAACCTACACTGGTTGAAGATAAACCCACGAAGAAACAAGTCAGGTTATGGCCCAAGTGGGCTATGGAGGCCCTCCAGGACTGCTTTGAAAGAACTAACTGGGATATGTTCAAGGAGGCAGCCACAGTGAATTAGCATCTGAACATTGATGAAGACACTAAGGTAGTGATGGCATACATTTCAAACTGGATTGATGGGGGTAACAAACACCAAGAGTATCACTGTTAGCGCTAACCAGAAGCCATGGCTCACCCTTAAGGTATATGAGCTTCTGAAGGAGAGAAATGCAGCTTACAGGTCTAAGGACAAAGCAGCCCTAACTGTTACAAGAGGTAATCTGAGGAGCAGTATAAAGGAGGCTAGGAGAGAGTATGGCAGAAAGGTGCAGAGACACTTTGAAGACATGAAAGATGCAAGGAGACTATAGCAAGGCATACAGGAGATCACTGACTACAAAATCAAGTTAGACAACGTGAGGAGAGCATCACATTTCTGGACAGTTTGAACATCTTCTTCTTTGGTAGATTTGAGGAAAGAAAGAACAGGTTAGCATGAAAGCTACCCACTGATGAGAAGGATGCAGTACACAGCCTTGGCATAGAGCAGGTAAGAAGAGAGCTAAGGAGAGTGAACCCCAGGAAGGCTGATGGCCCAGACAACATACTGGGCAAGGTGTTAAAAGACTGTGCTGATCAACTATGCACAGTACTCAAGGAAATATTTAACACCTGTCTTGCCATACTGCCATACCTGTCTTGCACAACATACTGGGCAAGGTGTTAAAAGACTGTGCTGATCAACTATGCACAGTACTCAAGGAAATATTTAACACCTGTCTTGCCATGGCGAAAGTACCCTCATGCTTCAAAGAAACTAACATCATCCCACTACCTAAGAAACCCACTCCCTACAGCCCTAACAACTACAGACCAGTTGCTCTAACATCTCCTGTTACAAAATGTTTTGAGAGGCTGATCAAAAAACATCTTTCATCATGCCTACCTCCTGATTTTGACCCTCTGCAGTTTGCGTACTGAGTTAACCAATCCACAGCTGATACCATATCACTAGCACTACACATCTCCCTTGAGCATTTAGAGGGCAAAGACAACTATGTGAGGATGCTGTTCATAGACTTCAGTTCTGCATCTAATATGATGGTACCAATGCAGCTGATAGAAAAGCTGGCACATTTAGGAATCAGTAAGCATCTCTGTATCTGGATCATGGACTTCCTGAGTGACAGACCACAGTGGATATATTCAGGTAAGATCACATTAAAGTGCACCACAATTAATACTGCAGTACTACAGGTATGTGTTCTCAGTCCACTGTTATTCACCATCTTGACCCACAACTGCTATGGTAAGCACAAGTCCAACCATACCATCAAGTTTGCTGATGACACTACAGTATAGGGATTCATCACAAAGGAGGCTGAAAGGGTGAACAGAGAGGAAGTGGCATCTCTGATGAGTTGGTGCGAGAGGAACAACCTTGACCTGAATGTAAGCAGGACCAAAGAGATTATCATCAACTTCAAGAAAAAGAGAACAAACCACCCAGCACTCAGGATTAATGGTGAAAGTGCAGAGACGGTTAAGAGTACAAAATTCATGGGTCTACAGATATCATACAATCTGTCATGGTCAGCAAACACCAGCCAACTGGTTAAGAAAGTGCATCAACTCCTCCACTTTTTAAAAAGGTTGAAAAAAGCTAAGATTCCTCCTCATATTCTCTCCACCTTCTATAGAGGTGCAATAGAGAGCATCCTTAGCTGCATCTTCAAAGTGTGGTTCTAATCTTCCATCGATACAACTTTATTCTGCAAGAAGCATCCAGAAAGCCACCAAAATAATACAGGACACCACGCATCCTGTGCATGGACTGTTTAAGCATCTGGCATCAGGGTAGGAGATATCGCAGCATCTCCTGCAGGACTACAAGATTCAATAATAGCTTCTACCCTACAGTGATTGCACTTCTGAACTCAGGCACTAGTCCCAGGGGTCTAAACACATAATAAGTCAATTTATTTGTGCAATATATACTTACATATATTCCAAGTAAGTGCAATATTTATTTATTATATCCAAAGTCAGTATTATTTAATCCACTCCAGTGCAATATTATAGCAATAACCCATGCCTGGGTGTGGGTAATGCTGTATTTACCCACGGTTGGCGTGGTTTGGTCACAAGGGCGAAGCCTGAGTGGCCAAACAAAGCCAACCGTGGGTAAATCCAGCATTACCCACACCCAGAAGTGGGTTATTGCTATTATACAATGACATTATTTAAGAAAAAAAAATTACTTTTTTTAAATAATGGCATTGTATAATGACTCCTTGCTGCCCTTCCGCAGCTGTCTGGTATTTTGCCGCAGTTCTGATGTACTGTGCATGCGTATGCCTACGCAGTACATCAGAACTGTGGGCAAAAGCAACGGAGAAAGCAAGATCTCCGTTGCTTTTAACAAACTGTTTTCACTATGTTAAATGGGTTTAACATAGCGAGACAGCTTTAAAAAAAAGCAACGGAGAATCTCTGTTGCTTTTTTTAAAGCTGTCTCGGTATGTTAAACCCATTTAACATAGCGAGACAGTTTTGAAAAAAGCAACGGAGAAAGCAAGATCTCTGTTGCTTTTTACAAACCATTTCGCTATGTTAAATGGGTTTAACATAGGGAGGCAGCTTTAGAAAAAGCAACGGACAATCTCCGTTTCTTTTTTTAAAGCTGTCTCGGTATGTTAAACCCATTTAGCATAGCGAGACAGTTTTGAAAAAAGCAACGGAGAAAGCAAGATCTCCGTTGCTTTTTACAAACTGTCTCTCTATGTTAAAGGAGTTTAACATAGTGAGACAGCTGTAAAAAAGCAACAGAGAATTTCCGTTGCTTTTTTAAAGCTGTCTCGCTATGTTAAACTCGTTTAACATAGCGAAACAGTGAGAAAAAAGAGTTATAGTAATGGCAAAAGTCTGGGCAACCGGACCTTTTTCCATTACTATAACTCTGATTTACAACATGCACGCTGACCAATCAGCGTGTACGTTTTTGAATATTAATGGGGGGGAGTTGTATAATAGACAAGTAACTTAAGCATTCCTCATTCTGTAGTCTGTTTTGCATTATTTTAAATAAGGTAGTTAATTTAAATCAGGGGAGAGTGTTCTTTTCATATACGAGTGTTGGTAAATGTCTCTGCTCTTTATTGCGTGTATTGGGAATAGTATTGTATTTGTTAGTTGCGTTTATTCCTCTACTTGTATGTGCTGTTTCACTTTCCTTTCTAATCTCAAGAATTGAGCTGATGTACAACATTTTGTTTAGGCTACACATATTTAGTTCTAAATGACATTAAAGTTTACCTTGACTTTCACTTTGATATATGTAGATACGGAAATACTAGATAATCTCCAAGGACTGAAATGTAGAATCCTATAGGTAGGTGTGTGTGTGTGTGTGTGTGTGTGTGTGTGTGTGTGTGTGTGTGTGTGTGTGTGTGTGTGTGTGTGTGTGTGTGTGTGTGTGTGTGTGTGTGTGTGTGTGTGTGTGTGTGTGTGTGTGTGTGTGTGTGTGTGTGTGTGTGTGTGTTATGTTGTGTTTGTTGTTTTGTTTGTTTTAATGTAGTTAGGTAGGTGTGTGTTTGTTTGTGTGTGTGTGTGTGTGTGTGTGTGTGTGTGTGTGTGTGTGTGTGTGTGTGTGTGTGTGTGTGTGTGTGTGTGTGTGTGTGTGTGTGTGTATGGTCGTGATTGTGCTGTTTGCAGTTTTGAGTGTTCGGGCATGTGGGTGTTCGACTATTCAGTCTCGAAATACTGACATTCGATATTTCAGTATTTCGAGATTGTCTATTGAATCCGTTTGATACATATGTATGTATGTATGTATGTATGTATGTATGTATGTATGTATATATGCATGTCTATATTTCTGTAACTAACATAGGCATAATAATAGCAATAATCCTATTATTTAACCAGGTAAGTCTACTGGACACACAGCCCCTTTTCTATGGTGACCTGGGAGCAATGCATAGTTTAATGTCTTCTCAAGTTTACACAGTAGGCAAATGAGGGCTGAGGAAATCAAACCCTGTAGTACAGAAACTACACCTTGCAACCTTCCCTTTGCAGCAGCTGCCAAATTAATTCAATTTTCCAGATGGAATTGGGTTTTCAAATAACTAGAAAATGTTATTGTCTTAAAAAATCATATAAGAATAATCCACCGATTCCAAAGAAAAATTTAAGCAATATTAAACGTAATGATTTAATATCTGTTAGTTTTGAAGTTCAGAGTGGTTAAAATATGAAAGCACATGATTTGTAATCAGGGTTTGATTTATGTGGCAGTTATATAGATTTTGCTCCTTCCTAAAATACTAGTTGGCTTTATTACAGAAAATGGAAAATAAAAGTGCAGTCCAAATAGATTTATGAGTCTTTATTATGCTACTAGCTGTGATACTTTAATTGAAAAGGGATTAATTCTATGGGTCGTACTTGATCAAATATAAATACACACACAGAAATACCAAAATAGCCCTCTATTAGAATCACAGAAGTGAAAAGATAACAGTAGCTTTCAAGTGGGAATCAAGCACAATGCAAGTGGGAAATCCCCTCCCACCCACGCCACTTCTTCATGAGGGGATTCTCCCCCCACAACTCCTGCATAATTATATTAATATGGTTGCATATCCACACTGGGTAAATATATAAAATATCAGTGCCAACATGCAAATAAAAAATGCACCAGCAGTGATTTTCTGTCATAAACACAGGTTACTAAGTTGAGCATTATTAAATAAGAACCACAGAAGTGAAATGATATTATCTCTTTTGTCCTTTCTATTCTGTGATTTTAACAGCCCCAACGCAGAGGGTTTTCTTTGCATTTGTGTCTGTGTGTTTATAATTTGACCTTGATTAAGCTGTTTGGAGTTTCTTAGCTGAAAGGATAAGGCTCTAAAGGGAAAACTCTTCTCCATCTTGTTGAGAGGCCGTTGGTGCTCCAGGGACAGTGACACCAGTACAGTATGATGTAGGCATTGTGTTTGATACCCCTTAAAAGCTACTGTTATCTTTTCACTTCTATGATTCCTCATTTGTCTGACAGAGTGCATCCTACCACCCCTCTCAGGCACTTCATTTCTACCATCTCTAGCTTTCTTATCTCATCTGTCTTCACTGCCTAGCTTTCTGTACTATACAGTAGTATTGATCGCAGCATGTTTTTGTCCTCCTAACTTTTCAACTTTTTTCGGCATTCTTCTATCACAGGCTACCCCTGACACTTTGCGCCAACTGGCTGCAGCCTGTGTGATTCTAGCTTTGACCTCCTCAGACTTCCCTTCTCCTCATCCACCCCTCCCAGATACTTGAAGCTGCTACTTGTTCCACTATTTTCTCTTCTATCTCAGTTCTCATCTTCTTCTGATTTCCCCTATTTCCTGCTGTTGGATCTGTCATATCTGTACTCAGTTTCATCCTGCGTACCTTCACCTTTGCATCCCATGCCCCTATCATTTGCTAAAGTTCCATGATGGGGGTCTGACTACATGACATAACATCTGCAGACAGCAGCTTTGTTGATTTTCTCCTCCACCCTCTCTGCTAATGTAGTCCATCACTGACATGAACAGTAGTGAGCGCAGAACTGAACCCTGGTGGACACTCACTCCCACTGGGAACCCCTCTGTGAGTCCAATCATTGTTCATACATGTGCCATTGGGTCCCTGTACATAACTTGCACTAATTCTACCAATGATTTTGGGACTTTGAACCACTGTAGGACTGCCCAAATCAGATTTCTTCTTGGGTCCTTGTCATATGCCTTCTTCATGTCTGGGAATGTATAGCTGGATTATTTCCACATGTCCAGCTTCTTTTCAACTATCTGTCTCACTGCAAACATCAGGTCAGTTGTTCTGCATCCTGATCTGAATCCAAACTGCTCAGCTCCCATTTTACTTTCTATTACTCTGTATATTCATAGGTTCATAGGTTGGTACTAGGCTATCGGCCCTAGGGCCTATACAAGCCTAGCCATAACAATTCCCTGGCTATTTCTTCCCACAGTATTTACTTCCCTGGACTCCTATCTAGCAGGTCACTGACGTGATCCCCGGAGTGAATTTCCTATCTCTCATCCAATCATCAAGGTTCCTTTTGATTTCATTTATCATTCACTTTTCTCCAGAACTTTCATACAGCGAGACAGGAGTTTAACACCTCTATACTGCCACAGTTGTGCACATCCCCTTTGTTGTTGAACACTGACACTAGAATGCTTATTCTCCAATCATCTGGGATATGCCTTTCTCTACATACTGCTATGATTACACTCTGGAGCCATTTATCTCCTAACTCAGTCAACATCTTGATCATATCTGCCATGAGCTCATCTGATCCTGCTGCCTTCCATGACTTAATTTTCCTTAGTGCTATTTTTACTTCTTCTATGGTGGGCTCCTTTTCTTCTCTCATCGGAGACTGCTTCTGGGGCAGTACAGTTTCTGTGGGGGTTTTCTTCATTCAGAAGCTGCTGGAAATACTCCTTCCATCTACCTTTGATATCCTCTGGACTGGTGAGCAGGTTGTTGCTGGCATCCCTTATGCAGGAGTGGCCTTAGGTCAACTGGCACCCTGGGCAAAAGGGCTCCACGGCACCCCCCACCATACCACCTGGTGCCCCCATCCTGGTCTACATACACCAAATAAACACTGAAAAAGCACCCCTGATACTGTGGTGCCCTAGGCAGCTGCCTAGTTGGCCTATGCCTAAGGCCTGCTATGCCCTTATGAAGGGTGTCTGACTATCTTCTTTATTTTTCTGTCTTTGCCTTGCAACCTGATAGTTTTTTTTGTACCATCTGCTGAGTCCCTTTCCAGAAGTTGGTTGAGTACCTCTTATGGCTTGTTCTTTGGTACTCCTTATTTGCTTAGTCCATCTTTTCTATCTTCCACTTTCTACTGCACTCCTAATTTTTTTTGATAACTTCCTGGACTTTAGCTTTCCTCCAGTAGCCTTCATTATATGTCTTATTACTATACCTTTCTCAGACACATATCTGTCCTACATTCATCACACGTACTGTTTTGATGCAATGCTCTTTTTCTTCAACTCCACCTATTTCCTCGTGTTCTTGAGGTACTAAAGTCCTGAGTATTTCCTTGAACTCTTGTGCGTTCTCTCCAGTCAATTTCCATGTCTTCAGCCTTCTCTAAGTTGACCTTAGAGCATTCTCTAACCACTTCTTGCAGCTGATTGTGGCAATCAGTGATTTATGTTTTGGGCCAACTGTTTCTCTGGGGATGACTCCAATTGCTGATTCTACCCCAGTGCCCTTTCCTTATTAGAAGGAAGTCTACCTGAAATGTATGTTGTCCACTCTTGTATGTGATATTACGACTGTATATCTTGTTGAATCATGTGTTGGCCACCATTAAGCCATTTGCCAGACAGAAATCTAGAATGGCTTCTCTTTCTTTATTTCTGTTTCCCCACCCATGTGGGCTTGGGCAGTTTAAAACATCACATGCTAAAAGGTATAACCAGTACATCATTCTAAAGCACTGTGTCTCTGTATAATCATTGATCATGCTAATTGTACAGTATAATGTCAGTCTGCAGACTGAAAACAAGACCCTTGACTCAGTTCAGCAAAATTTTGAGATTCTTAAAAAGATCCTAAAGGATTTTGTGCTGGAAAATACAAATTAAACTGAAGTGGAAAATAGGAAGTGCACTGAAGAAAATAGGAACTGTCTTTATTTTTTGTATTCTACACACTACAAGAGGGCCCACTGATTGGCATAAAAAACATATTTGAAGACTTGCTCACAGAATGTACAAGGACAACAGACAGATTAGATCCAGTACCATAATTCTTATAATTATAAGTTAATAGCATAAATAGCAGAAATAAATGGGACCGCTTCTTTACTCATTGATTATTAAAACTTGGGAATAATTGCTCACTGTATAAGGTTAGGTATCTCATTTACACTATTCAAAAACTACACTGATAAGGGCAGAGTTAACATAAATTCACATTAATAACAGCCAGCACATACTTACAAAGTGTAGCAACAATGATTATAGCTAAGGATGAAAATGATGCCTGCACTAGGGAATATGAATCATCACCATGTTTTCAAAGAACTGCATATCATTTTTATTTATTTATTCACTACTTTAAATCAGTTAGGGTTCATGGATGATAATGCTTACAATAAACAAAGGTTATCATAGTTTATCTAAATACCATGTAACACAGCAGTGATTGGCTCCCTGAATATAAACTCAAAAAAAGAAAGAAAGAAAGAATGCCTGATATTCGCTATGTTCTGCCATCTTTATTATCCTTTGATACAAAGCAGCCAGTCTTAATAGAAAAAAAAGCACATCATTAAAGAAATAAATGTCTACCATGGTACATTTCTTGAGTTAAATCTGCAACAAACAACATTATTTTTACCACAGGAAGTGAAAAAGTAAGTTAGGGCTTACAAATAGAATTTCTATATTTCATTTACAAAAGAACAGAGTTTCCATTTTTCATTCTTTTTTTGTTCAATTCAATTCTTTAATGAGCAGCTTATTACCTGATTCTGAAGATGCTGCCTTATATTAGACACTCTGTCACAAAGGGTGGAATTCATAGTCCGGGGATCTACATTTTCTTACTGGTGATCCATGAAGGGTCTTTTTAAGCCTAATCATGCATCCCAAGTCTTTGACAAGTTCTGGTACCCTTGATAAGTTTAAACAGGGGCTTGAAGATGAAACATTTACAAGCAGGGGCCTAGGAGATGAACAATTAACAGGCTACCTGTGTCCATTAGAGACAGAGGTGCCAAACCAGGGATGAAGTTCCTGTTGCACATCCAGTTGTCCAAGCTGCACTTGAATTGGGTTAAGGAGGAACCTTGCTTCACATGGATGGAGAGCCTGTTCCAGAGAAGGGATAGTCTGTGGGATATATACCTATCTCTCAAGTAGATCTTGTTTATATTACAGGCAAGGTTTGAGTGTTTAGGATGGGTAATTCTGGTGCTGTTTATTTTCCTGATATGTAGTAGGTCCATCAGGGTGGGGTCTAACAATGCCTTGTATGCCAGGCATAGATCTCCACTCAACAGCCTGTAGGAGACAGAATACAATGATAATGCCTTGAGGTGGTCTGCATAGGACATGTTACTTACACCATGTATTCTTTTAGTGAGGAACTTCTGAGGACATTCCAGTTGTTGGATATGTACATGCCAAATGGGACGTTATACTCAATGATAGGGCTGATGAATGCCAAATACAGTGGAACAATGATTTTCTTTGACCTAGATGCCATACTTTTGTTTGTAAGTTGCACAACATAAAATTATTTCCTCTGTGCTGTAGACATGTAATGATCAAAGAGTAGATTACTGTCTATGTATGTCCCAAGTCCCTGACTACTGTGTCAGATCTTAGTGGTATGCTGTGAATATGATAGTTATCAGGGTTGGATGACTTTCTGAAGGATACTATTATACATTCCTTGGCATTTAGTTTTAGTCCATGGCTCTGAGACCAGTTATTTGTCTGTGTCAGCCCTTCCCAGAGAACATTTGTGTCTATGGGGGATTCTATGACTGCTCTTAATTGCAATCATCTAGAGATTTAGTCAGCCAGAGGCCATTGACATTAGTTTTCACTTCAGAGATGTAAATGTCAAAAAGGAGAGGTTCCAGGACCAATCCCTGAGAGTGTCCACTTGTGTTACTATTTTTCAGACCTTGCACATTAGTGTAAATGGCCTTTATGAATCATGTCTTTGCAACGCTCATTCGTAAGCATCAGGAATACCCCTATCACATTTGAACAGGTGACTATGAATACTGTCCAAAATATAAATTGTAATTATGCTTATTTTTTTAATTATTTCTAAGCAATAATTTTTCTCCATGACATAGACTTTTCACTGGACATTTTGTACTTGCTCATGTTAAAATTTATGCACTTAACTGCCACTTAACCCACTTTAGCAATGACTGAAGCTTTACTGTGTAGCCCTGCACCATGTAAAAAATGTGCTTGTTGTTTTCTGCTAAAAATACATAAATGAAGTTCTGTACAGCACACAGCTCATGCTTCTTAATGAAGTGCTGGAAATGAAATGTAGTGATTCACTAATAGCTCTGACATCTCTGACAGAAAATACCAGCATGAGAAAAGACAATCCAGTCTTTCAAAGGCTAGTAGAGTGTAAGGTTGGATGCCATGCTTAAAGACCTTTAAGATTACACTATTTACTATTTAGATCTTTTTTAATAAAAAATACCATAAATATATCTCTACCGATAATATAATTAAATACTTGGGAATTATAATAACTAACAACCTAGATACTACAATTGAAACAAATTATAAAGAGACCTTAAATAATATTAAAAATCTAATACAAAGATGGAATAAATTCTTCTTTTCAATGGAAGAAAGGCTTTATATAATTAAAATGATCATATTTCCAAAAATTATTTATGTCATACAAGCTTGTTCTTTGCCACCAGCTAAATCGCACCTAAAACAATTAAATGATTTAATGGTAAGATTCCTATGGTATCCAAAAAAACCAAAGATCATCCATTATTAAAACAATATCATTATGGCTAAATACAAAATATACATCAAAATGGAAGCTAGTTCATGAGGGAATCTGGTTAAAATCAGGATTTGTAGTAGCAAATAAGTATACAGATTTCATACCAAACAATTTTCTATGTCTGATGAAGGAATATATGATGATACATAAGAATAAAAATATAAGTTCCAAATACATTACTTATACATTAATAATTTTCCAAAATTTTATTAATAGCAATCCTGATATTAAAGCATGGTCATTTCTTTTATATCCAGTAGCGTACACACAAGGTAATATAATAACATTTAATATGGAATTAGTCAACATGCTTAATGAAAAGGGATTAATATATTGGCATCAATTGCTAAACTCTGGAAAACCTCTGAAAATAGACCAGATTAAACAGAAATTAAATATGGAAGATAGTTCGTGGTTACATGTACAAGAATTAAGACAGTATATATTAAGCAAACAAGAAACAATGCAACCATCAATAAGACAAAATGTTCCTATCCTTATAGAACATATAATATTACTAATGAATCAACCCATTACAGGAAAGGGATACTTATCATCTATTTATAAAATAAACAAAAAAATAAAAATGCATAATAATGACAAAATATGGAATTATTATAGATCAGTTAATGGACATGTGCCAAATGACAGAGACAAAAAATAATTCTTTTCTCTCCAAAGCAGACATCACTTTCATTACATTGGAGACTTTTTACATGGCAATTCATACACAGATCTTATGTAACCCCTCATAAAATGGAACTTATGTTTAAGAAAAATATTGGCTGCTGGAGATGTGATTTATTAATAAAAGCAGACTGGCAACATATGTTCTACGAATGCCATTTGATTAAACCATATTGGGATAAAATAAATTATTTTCTGCAAATGGTATTCAATGATAAATTCCAGATTTCCAAATCTATTATTTTGTTTAATGCACCTGTACCCAATTGTGTGCCAAGAACAAAATATGTAATCTTATGGACTCTCCTAGCTATTGCAAGGAAGAACATTACATCAAACTGGAAATCCAAAGCTTCTCCAACTTTTAAGCAATTCATGAATATGGTGTCAGCAGTATCGCAATTGGAAATGAACACTATTAAAGGAAGAACTGAAAGAACTACATCATTATATGTAGCATGGCAAAAAGTAACTGAAATACTGGAGAATAATGACTGCAGCAGATTATAATCAGGAAACAATTGTATAGAAAGTCAATTATATGTCAACAATAGACACCTTTGTAAATACTTTATTTTGGTTTTAATGTTTGATATCTGTTTAGAGGGTTTTAGCCTACCTTTTTAAATAATTTGTAAATACTTCATTGTCATAAATAACCTGCATTCATGTTTTCTTGTTTTTAGAAATGAATAAAAATATTTAAAAAAAAAAAATAATGACACTATTTACATTTCCGTTGGTATCACATAATACTTGGGCTTCATTATGTTTTCAAAGAACTGTGCATAATTTTTGTTTAGGTATTGTCACTCCAGCAATTCAAATCATCTAAATATCAAAATAAATAATAAATAAAAACATAGCCAAACTAACAAACAAACATAAATAAATAAATAAATAAATAAATAAATAAATAAATAAGCAATCACACCAACTGCAAGGCTAGTTAAAGAAAATTCCTTAATCTTTGCCACTACAGTGTAAGGTTGGGTGCCATACTTAAAAACATTTAAGCTTACACTTTGTTACATTTCTGTTGGCATCACATAATATTTGGGCTTCATTATGTTTTCAAAGAACTGCGCATCAACCCCTGTATCACTAGGTGGGTTGCAAATTGGCTCACAGATGGAACCCACAGTGTGAAAGTAGCAGACTCCATGTCAAACTGCTGACCAGTCATGAGTGGAGTCCCACAGGGATCATTCTTGGGTCCTCTCCTGTTTGGCATCTACTTCTCAGAAGTCCAGGCCAACACAGAGGGACTCCAGATGACCAAGTTCACAGACAACTGCAAGCTGGGAGCCATTATTAACTCCCCAAGTGATGTAGACCTCCTACAGAAAGGCCTCACTGAGACCAATGACTGGTGTCGAAACCATGGCCATAAGCTTAATGACAAAGAATGTGTCGTCATCCCCTTTGGGAAAAACTCAGTTCCCACTAATTACCACATCGATGGGAGCCCACTGAACACTGAAGGTGTTATAACACATGTGGGGACAAAGGTTGGCAGCAACCTCTCCTTCAACCACCATATTGCCACTGTGGTCAGAAAGTCCTTCTATGTGGCACATCCCATTACTAAGGGTTTTGCATCCAGGAAGAAAGAGGCCATCATCTCTCTCTACTCTTCCCTCATTAGGCCAATCATTGAGTATAATGCCCCATTTGGCATTTACCTCACTAGACACATGCAACAGCTGAAGAGGCCACAAAAGTACCTCAAGAAAGAGGATCCTAGGCCTTAAACACATGTCCTACATGGACAGACTCAAAAATCTCCAGCTATTCTCTGTCTCATATCATCTTCTAAGATGTGATCTCTGCTTGACTTACAAAGCCATGTCTGACCCAACTCTGTTAGAAATGTTACATCTAAAGAAATCCCAATCCCTCTGCACCACACACTCCAGAGACCTCAACCTCATTACCACAATCAACAGAACATTCTGGAGGGACAGGTTCATAATCCAGAGACTGCCCATGCTGTGGAATAGACTTGCCATACAGAGCAGAGCACTTCACTGGCCTTCTTCAAGAGAAATCTTGATGAGTGCATGGGAAATAGAAAGTTCACCTTGGGGATCACTATAGTGGCTCTACTTGATAGAGGCACTGGGAACTAAAACCAAGGCACGTCTATGGGTTAGGCTTGTAAATGCAACAGGGCCATTAGCCTAGTACATACCTATGAACCTAGTATTGTGTCATGAGACCTGACAGCCTTATTAGTCATAAGAAGTAAGTTTAGTAATGGCACAAACCGTACAATCTTAAATGAAAAATGGCTGAATCATCATTCTGTTATATTTCCATTACTCACCATACCATAGTACAGCAAGTGATAAAAATAAAATAGTCACACAGATAAGTTCCTTTACTTCTTTTTTCAAAATAGCAGAGTTCCTTTTTTCATGCTTCTCTTTTTTAAATTAAATACTTGGATCAGCAAGTTAATAACCGGGTCTGAAGCTGCTGTCTTAAATTAGATGTATTAGTCACAAAATGTACATTTTACAGATGCAAAATTTCTAATACTTTAATATTTCTAAGTAACAGCAACACTGAATGCAGCTTACTCTGTCTAGTTATGCACCACTTTAAAAAATGAATATGATTGCCCCAGATAACATGTAATACGTAACATCAAGATAGTACTCTGTGAACTGAATTGGTACATTGTTTGCTTTCATTAATGTAAGATCACATGGTAGTTTGATATTTTAACACATTTGACTAAATCCTTCATGGAAATAAGAAGTCCTATACAACCACAGTATTTCAGTTTCATCCCCCCCCCCGAAGTACTTTGTATCATATAGAACAAGGGAACTAAGAGTATTAAAAAAAATCTTTAACGTAAGGGAGAACATGGAGATGACAGATCCCTATTTTGGTAGCAGAAGTACCTTACAGCAACATTTCAGCACCACTACACAGGTTGTTCCCTTTAACCCTACACTATCTGCTCCTTGAACTGTTTAGTTTGTTTTCTCCTTGCTTGGAGTATGTGAGTCTAACTCTCCAGTTCTGGTAGAAGTTTCTTCAGCTTCTGTAATTTTCTGATTTTGTTTCTTTCTGCTCCCTCAGTCACAGTGGCTTTTTTATCTTTTTTAATGTTAGTACATGCTGGCTTAGCGGGTACAAAACTAGAAACACTCCAGGACCAAACCAGCTATTACCCATTATAACTTGTGTTGCTGTTATAACAGTACAAACTCATGCAGTCAGAAAAAGACAATTTAATGTATTCTGCCTTCTAGCTCAATGCTTCACACAGAAGTGTAATTTGCATGCTGTTAGACACTTTATTTTATTTATTTATTTTATTTTACATTTGTTTAGTGGGAAAGTCTGACTGGACAGGTTGCCCATTTTCAGTGGAGGCCTGGGGAGAAAAGTTCCATAAACAATAGTAAAGTAGTACAATTATTTAGAATAGTACAGACATTGTAAAAATAAATATCATAAAAATTAGGAAGACTGCAAATCCAGCATGTGACATGCAAATGGGAGAACATAGGGAACATAAAATTCATTGTTGTTTTACACAGATTAAGAGGAGCAGAGAAAAGTTAATATCTGGTGCATTGTAGTTATAGAGGTTACCACTGCTTGCTTTAGCACAGCCCAAAATACATTGCTGTTATATACAATTCAGCTGGTTCTCTTAGTGGAATTTAAGAGGCATAGGTTATGACATTGTTGTCAAGCTGGATTCTTTTGTTACAATGTTATTTTAGTTTATTTTACAGTATTCAGTGAATTGAATCAGGTAGTCAAACATGTAAGAGACGTGGAAAAGTACTTAGAGATGATGGTGAGGGGAACACTTTGAAAGTATGTACAGTGGCCTAGCCACTTATCAAGAAGGTCATACATTTTGAGGACAAATGCATTGTTATGGGATCTAAGTGATATTGTTATAGGATTAGTACTATAGGTTTGCATATTTGATTAGGACAGAGTGATTTGGATGATTGTGTAAGTAGTTTAGCCTGGGTTGGTGCAGTTACATATCCTTGAGTTAGCTAAATGTGATTTGATGAGGTTTTTAAAGATTAACTTGTTGGCTGTAGTTCTGATGTTAAGGGGTATGGTGTTCCAGATTTTAGCTATGTAGATGGAGTAAAGGGAGTCACCTGCACTACTGTTACTTCTAGAAATGTCCATTAGTGATTTGCTGCTAGATCTTAGTGAGCATTGGCTTAGGTATTGGTTTAGTAGGCCTTGTATAGCCGTTTTTCTCAGATTGGTAGATTATTTGATATACTAAAGTAAGTTGGTTAAGTTTGAGCAGGTTAGGTAATTCTAGCCAAGATAGTAGCTTGAAGGCGTGGTTGTGATGGGTCCTGAAGGTTGAGTCAGTTGTGAACTTTGGTATTTTGTTGTAGCATTTTTCTATTTTGATTGAGTCAGATTTATTGAGATTAATGAGTATGGGGGATGCATAGAAAAGTGTGGAGACAAGGTGGGTTTATAGTGATATACAGAGGAATGTTTACTATCCTGTTCTTGAGATGGACTCAGTCAAATTAAATTTGAGCGAAATCTGAACCTTGAATCCTGGCAATGTCGAATACTGATAATGCAGAAGTACAAATCTCATCCCTATCTTGACCCATGTTAGTGCTTGTCCCTAAATCACATTTGATGTGTAATTTGATAATACCAGATTTTGGCATTGTCAGTTTTCATGGTTGTGGGTTGATGATATGACCATTTGACTGAGTCCATTTCGGGATCATGATAGTAAACCCAGAGTAACCTAGGTCCCCATGAAGTTTAGGGACTTGGACATTTTTATTTTATTTCATTTTATTTTATTTATATTTGTTTTCTGGGGTAGAGCACTGATCTCCATAGACCTTTTTCAAACTCAGCTCAGTTGTCTAGTTTGCCTCCCTAATGGCATCCCTGTTTAGGAAGCTGATAAGGAGTTGAGTTTTGGGGAAGTTCCAAACAACAAACCAAAAGTAATGGCATATGTGTTTGATAAGAACAACCAAAAAAACCAACAAAACCACAACATAGCATAACAAGCACACTACCAGGATGTTCAGAGGTAAATCCACTAACAAAACATAACAGCAGAAAACACAGCGGTTTAATAAGTGTGTCCAAATATATAAACTTTAAAATGCAAACGTTTGTTCTAAACAACATTATTTTGTTTTACCAAAATTAACAGTTTGCATATTTTTTGTGAACCACAACCAATTTATTTTTCATAACGTTGTTTCAAACTCTACATTTCTGCTATGCTGGTAGGGATGACAGGGTTGCATCCATCTTAGCAGTATGTATGTGTTTCTATTTATCATTTTACTAGAATATATGTGTGCAGGATAGTGGCATAGAGAGTAGTAATGCTACTGCTCACAGCAAAAAGTTTCTCTAGTTCAGTTGACTGTAGGGTTAGTCCCAGTGCAATGTCTTTGTATACTCTGTTTGCTTGGGTTTTATCTGGGTGCACCACTTTACTCTCATCTCCCAAAAACATACAATAGGTTGACTAAAGATCTTCCAAACTGCCCGTTGGTGTCCATGTAGTGTATAACTGAGTGTGCATGTGCATGATGATATAGATCACTACCTTGTGCAGAATTAGCTTTGGTGCCTTGTGCCCCCTGGCTTCAGGGTCAGGCTCTAGTTTCCTTGCAACCTTGTAAATGATAAGGTGCATTATCAGAAAATGAATTGATGGTATCTTTGGTGGCTTATTTATTTATTTGTCTTTGTTTACCAGGAAACTCCAAATGGGCAATACCCATTCTCAGCAGAGGCCCAAGGATAAAACCTCCATTTGCTTACTTTGCATTATACCAAGTTCCAGTTAGATGCAGCCTAGTTACATTTCTATTTACATTTATACACATACAGTAGATACATTTGCACAAGATTTTACAGAGGTAGAAGTAACTAAAGAGAAAGCCCACAGGCAACTTAGTGGATTGTACAGGCAGCAGTTATGTATAAAAATTTTTTGTCACTTCATTGGGAGGTTGAGAGTATTATGTTTAAGGACAGTATTTGAAGAGTCTGATATGGTGAACAGAAAGTCGTAGTTTGGTGATGAGCACTTGCAGAACCAGGATTGGTTAAGATGTTGTTTAAGCAGTGGTTTAAAACAATTGAGTTTGTTCAAGAGTTTTCTTTGCTTGGGGATATTATTCCAGAGTTTAGGAGTGTATTTGGAGTGTCTCCTGCAACAATATTTGACTTATTTATTTATTGACATTTGTTAACCGGGTTTGTCCAACTGGGATTGTGGCCCATTTTCAGTGGAGACCCGAGAAGAAAAGCTCCAGTAATACATTTTAAAACAAGTACAATTTTAAACAATATTGATATAATAGCAGTTATAGCAAAACGATTCACATATGTTGGGATGCATGCATAAAGTTAAAGTTGCATTAAAAAGAAGCTAAGTAACAATTTTACATTGATATAGTTCAATAGGTCAACAATTAACATTTTTTGTTTGTATAAAATTGTGCAAATGCATAGTAGACACATTGGAGAGAGAGGTATAATGAGGTACTAAGTATGGTCCTTTTGAGGGTACATAAAGGGAAGGAAGACTAGGTAGGGTCATGGCAAGGGCAGGTTCTGGAATTGAGAAAATAAGCTTTTAGTTCATTTATAAAGTGTGAGGTGTGGGAGATTGAACGTAAGTCAAGGGGAAGTTTGTTCCAAGCATGGGTAAGGGAGTGTTTGTAGAGTAGTTTGCCTACTGACTTTTTTGGGTGGTAGATATCAAGTAATTGTTGGTTAGAAGTATGGAGGGTCCAGGATGGGATGTAGATGGAGACTAAGGAAGATAGAGATGGACAGAAGGAGGGTTTATAAAGAATAGAGTGTAGCATATGAAATTGATAAGATAGCAGAAACTGGGGAAGTTCAAGCCATTGAAGAGAGTTTAAAGAAATGCAGTGGTGTGAGTTGTATGGGGAGTTAGTAATGAATCTGGCTATTTTATGATGTCTGTTGCAGTTTGTTTAGAGTGGAGGCCTGAATATTGGTAAGAACTGGGGCGGCGTATAAGAGGGAGGGGAGGAGAAGTGCCTGGCCCAGGGTAAGCCTAGATTCAGGGGTTAGGAATTTTTTTTATATATATTGGAGTATGTGTAGGTTGAACCTGAGTTCATCATCCATAATGACCCCTAGGAGTTTTGTGTGGGTGTCAGGTTGGATATTTGTATTGTTAGAATATGTAATAAAAAAGGAGGTTTTGTGATGACAAAGAGAACGGGGAAGGAAAAGTAGGAGTTTGGTCTTTTTGGGATTTAGGATCAATAGGTTGTGAGAGAGCCATTGTTCAGTGGATAGTAGGGCCTGTTGGGTCAGGGAGTGTAGTTCAGGAATGTTATTTGAGATGGATATAAGTGTGGAGTCATCGGCATACTGAATAAGGGAGGATTCTTTGCATGAGGTGTAAAGATCATTGGTGAAGATGTTAAACAAAAGAGGTCCCAAGATGGAGCCTTGGGGAACACCAGTGGAGATGGGAAGGAAAGGTGAGGGGGATGAGATCCATTTGACAGATTGTTCCCTGCCAGATAGGTAACTATTAAACCAGGCAAGTGCGGAGAGGGATAGGTGGAGATTTGCGAGTTTGGATAGTAGTAGAGGATGAGAGACAGTATCGAAGGCTTTGGAGAGATCTAGGAAGAGGCAGGAAATGAGTTTATTGTTGTCTAGGGCCTCTGCAATGATATGAGTGAAGGAGAGGAGGGCAGTGGTGGTGCTGTGGTGAGGACGGAATCCACGTTGGGTAGGGGTAAGTAAGTGGTGTGTGAGGAGGTGACTGAGAAGCTGTGAGTGAATACATTTTTCTAATATCTTGGAGAGGGGGGAAAGAATGGCAATGGGTCAGTAGTTTGAGGGGTCAGTGGAGTTTCCACCTTTATGAAGAGGGATAGTGAAGAAAGATTTCCAAAGGGTGGGGACAGTTGATTCCAGAATAGATCGATTAATTAGTATAGATACAGGATAGACAACTGAGTCAGCAGCAAGTTTGAGGAATGTAGGAGATAGATTGTCAGTGGAAGGAGAGCAAGGTTTTAGCTTGAGTAGTAGAGATTTGATGTAAGTAATGGGAACTGGCTCAAAAGAAAACAAAGTTGTGTTAGTGGGACTTGGAGAGGTGGGTGTCGAAGTAGAGTTTGGCTTAGAGGTTACCAGATTTTGGATGGAAGAGATAAAGTGTTTATTCAGGAGGGTAGCTGTTTCATGAGAGGAAGAGTTAGGGTATGGGGAGGGATTAGAGGGCTTTCCAGGATAGAGGATGTTATTGAGAGTTGACCAAAATTTTTGAGAATTGGATTTGTTGTGAAGCTGAGCAGAGCTATAGTATAACTTTTTGTCATTAGTTGTATGTTTTTTTTGCAAGGTTCCTCAGTTGCCTGTATTTTTGAAGAAAAGGTGGTTGTTTAATTTTAGTCCATGCTTTTCCAAGCATGATCTCTTTGTTTCATAAGGGACCTAGCCTCTTTGTTGAGCCAGAGAGCATGATTTGATTTTACTCTGATCTTCCTAGAGGGAACTAAGGAGTTTAGAGTACTCATGAAGATGCTATTGAAAGTGCTTACAGCATCGTTTAGGGGGAGGTGTTTTAGGATGGACCAATCTATGTTGTGGAGAATGGAGTTAAATTGGGATGAATTGAAAGTTGATAGTTTTCGACAGTCTGTGATAAGGTGGGGTTTAGGAATATGGGAGTAGTGTCTTAAGATGGTGGTAGGGAGATGATCACTGAGGGAGTCAGGTAAGGTGGTGGGATTGTGGTATTGGTGGGGGGAATTGGTAAGGATCCAGTCTATGATGGAGCTGGAACAGGAATTTTGATGGAAGTGAGTGGGAGATGTTATAAGTTGGTGGAAGCCGTGTAGGTGGATACTGAGTTGGGGGAGTCAGTTGTGAGTTTGAACCAATCAATGTTGACATCACCAAGGATAAGTGTCTCATATGGTATGTTGTGTGAGAACCAGGATTGGATGCTTTCAAGAATGGGCAGATTGTTATCAGGAGGAAGGTAGATAGAGGCAATTGCAAGTTTTTTGTGGGGATTCAGATGGCAGTTAAGGATGATGATTTCAGCTGGGAGGAAGTCAGGAATTGGGGAAGGGTATGGTGAGAGGTTAAGAATATTTGAGTAGAGGATGGCCACACCACCACCTTTTTTTACAGGTCTATCAGATCAGAAGGTATTATAACCTGGTGGGAGTATTTCACTATTTGAGATGTGTGGCTTGAGCCAGGTTTCAGATAGGGAGAGGATGTGAGGGGTATTGAGAGCTATCCATGAGTGCAGCTCAGTGACTTTATTTGCTAGACTCTGAATATTCAATGAGTAAATAGTTAAGTATTTGGATGAAGATGATTGTTGTGACTGAGGCTGGTGACTGTTAAAGGAGTAAGATGGGGGCAGTGTAGAAGTAGTTTTGGGGAGAGAAGAGGGGCCAGGGTTGGGATGGATATCTCCAGAACAAAGTAAGTTTTTAATGAGGAGAGAGTGCATAGTAGATGTTAGATTGAGTTTGTATATGTTATTATTTGTGAGTAGTAAGAATTTGTTACTAGAATGGATGTCTCTTGCTGGACAGCAGGGCAGTAATACATTTTTAGTGCAGGGCATTCTTCTGGGTGATAAATGAGTTTGTGAGCTGTATTTAGCAGGTTTGTGTGATAAATAGGTTTAAATGCCATGATTTGCAGGTAATTTCATCTGCAAAGTTTTGCTATAAGTCTATATCTAGAACTGTTAATGTTTAATATATTTTGATGCTGTGTGCTCAGTTGTGTGAGAACTGATGGACTATCTCTAGGTGAACTCTCAATGCCTCATATTTATAAATTTTGATTTTAAACTATGACTCTATATCAAAAGTGTAACACCAAATCTTGATTGGATAATAGTTCACTGAAGAAGGATTTTCTATTGGTCTATGTTGTGGAGGTGGTTTGGAGAGTTTCTTTGTACAGTAGGTAGAGGTGGGTGAAACTGTTGGGTGGGTGGGGGTAAAATGAGTGTGAGTGTATTGAGAGTTAATGTAGTGGGACTCATTTGCCTGGGACAGTGACTTTTTTCAGAGAAAATCAGTGTTTACTTCCACAGAAACAGAGGAGTTTGTTTTTCAAGCTGTTAGAAAAGGAGAAATCTGAGATTGGAGAAATATAAAGAAATATTTTTCTGAGAAAATAGGTTGGCAATGGATAAAAACTATTTATGTATTTATGTGCACAGTGATGAAAAGGAGATGACAAAGATCATGAGAGAGCTAGCAACTGGGCTTAAGAACTAGAACTGGTAGATATGAACAGGTGCCAACTTTTTCCTGTTCATAAAGATGTGTGAGGGGCACAGAAGAATGGTTTGTTAGAGTACATTACCAAGATAAGAAGCAGTGAGTTACTGTCATTTCAGGCTACATAACATTGACATGCCTGACATTTTCTGTCAGTGCACAGTCCATTCTATATGCTATTTTTAAAGTTTTATATTTCATATCCATAGCAGCTAATCTGGAATCTGGCTGTTGCTGCACTACCACTTCATCCTAGGTTGCAGATCACTGGTGCAGAAAGATTTACCTCACATTTCTGTTTGATCAGTTGGCTTGTGTGTGGGAGATCTCTGTTAAAGGTCTCTGTGTAAAGCATGTACTAAATCAGAAGATAAAAGGCAACAGTTAGAAACGTTGGGTCAGAAGAAAGATGATGCATACAATGTACAGGAAAGAGCTGCCGTGGAGTTTACAATGTTTGCACATGACTCTCACAACTCAACAGAGTGTTTGGAAAGGAAGACATTGCTAACGCAGCCTTCTGTGGTAGTGTGAAAGTGACAAGTGGTAGCTTTCTTTAGTATTCTTTATCTAAATTATTTTATACAGCTGAGACGTTCTTCACTATTCAGCCAATATGTAGTCTTATTAGTAAGGTAAACCAAGTATACATATGTACGTATGTGCAATGTCTTCACTTAACTACCAATAATCATTTTTCATTAACCACTCTGTCTAAGCATGCAAGTAGTTTGAAAATGAAATGTACTTCCTTAGAAACATTAATATTAATATACATAAATTACTCCATATTATTTGACACGTAACAGGACACTATTATGAAACCAATGCAAGCACAAAACATCAACACATAATCTGGACAGTAAAACACATGCAGACTGCAATTACATTCAACTTTCCTCATCAGCTATGTATAAAACAGTTATAACCTTAAATGCCATTTTTATACAAGACAGTCATTTGTTAATCAAGTTTAACTTAAGGAACATGTATAACTGGGAAATAAACTTACATTTTCAAAATATATGCCAAATATTCATTTCCACTGAAAAATCGAATGAGTAGCATCAGTAAGTGAAAGAGAAAAGAGTTAAACTTGGACTTGGAATATGTAAAATAAACATTATATAAAATCATGAACTGAGAATAAAAATGATTAAGTATGGTGGTTTTGTTTCCAAAGTGATTGCCGATCAAGACATGTTCTAAATGCAGACAATAACTGCATTTTATAAAGTATCATCATAAAGCAATACAACCCTTTTCATAACCTGCCACACAGTTTTTAAAACAGAATTAAAACTGCTAAACAAACCTTTATGAGTGAAAAGCTGGCTAGTACAGAATGAAATAAATGAATACTAGATAAGGCCTAATATCCCAAAGATAAGAAGCCAAAGAAAAACAGAATGCTGGAAAAACTGAATAATTTATTACACAGTTGTGGTTATCAATAACAGGTTATCAATAACAGGTTTGCATAGACTAGGGGCCGGATTCACGAAGGCTTGCACGGAGTCTAAGAGTAGAGTAAGACTCCATGTAGCCAACATGTCCGCCGAGCGATCCAGGAACAGCCGGTAGGGGCATGCACGAAAGCTCCTAAAATGACTCTTACACGGACAGGGCTAAGATATGCAAATTACCTCAATTGCAGGTGAAAGCTATGCAAATGAGGTAAATTTGCAATCCAGGAAACCCGAACCTGTCTGAGTAAGAGTAGTGTTATTTGCAGAAATGTACTCTGTTGACAACTGAGTACCATTCTGCAAATAGCAAAACGGAGCCATGACAGCTCCAATAAAAGGATGCATCTAGTCAAGGAAGCATGCCAATGGCCAAAAATACAGTCATTGGCAATGTTCACTGATGCAAAATAAAAATAAAATAATTTTTTTTTATCCCGATCTCCGAAGTTTGAGCGTTGCGCAGCGCTGCGCAAACATGCTGCGCTCTAAAAACCAGAAAACCAATTATTAAACTCCACAAATATGGATTTTATTGTAATTCCTAATTTACAATGCAAGGAATGGCAGGCTGAAGACAACATAGCTACCGAGTAGAGGTTGCTAAGGGGGGAAGCTCAGTCTAAGAGATGTAACCAAGCATTAGTGGGCAATCCTATGCAAATGAGGGTAAGGATAGTGAATCCCAAGTTTACATAGCAAATGAGCACAGTCAGTGGAGTGTAGGAGTAGGATAAGGGGAGTATCAGAGTAGAAGATAGGTGACATCACGAGAGGGGTATGTATGAAAGAAGTGAAGCTCATTGGAGCAGAGTGGCATGTGTTTGCTGTGAGTTACTCATCATTGGAAGAGGTGTGTCAACAAATACCATAGCTGAAGGCAAGAAATTGAAGGTGTATGCCATGGATAACACTAAAGTTTCTTGTAGAAGTGATTGCAACCTGTTTGCGCTTGGGTGCATGCCTGTATATCTGAGTAAGACTGTGTGCACGCGTGTACGCCTGTGTGCACGGGTTTAAGCCAGAGTAAGCATGTCAAAGGTTGTTGAAATGTGTGTAAGCATGTATGCACCTGTGTGTGTGCATTTTAGCAAGAATAAGCAAATTTTAGTCTGTGTAAGCTGAGGAAACAGAAAGGGAAAAGGAAGCACAACAAATAGTAGGAAGTTAACCAGGGAGTACTAGCAAAGCTAGCAGGTGAAAACAATCAGAATCAGGCAATTACACAGGCAGTGCACTAGCCCAGCCCAGCCCAGCACTTAAAACTCTGCAAACAACTTTCCACCATGTTTTCCTCAGAGACACTGCAACACTGCAGTAAAGTAGGAGAAGTGAAAACTTAAAAAGCTTTACTGAGACAAAAAATGTTAGGGGCTGCCATTTTTGTTATAAGGCGACGTATGCAACATGCTGAGGGTGGTGACAATGCGAATGCTGCTGGACAACCCCCAGTGAGGAGATGGAGAAGAGTGTACAGGCCCAGGGTAACCTATCAGGGGCTACATGAGCTGGAGATAGTGGAGCGCTATAGAGTGGACAAAGACCTCATGCAACAAATTGTTGAGCTGTGCAGGCCACGCCTCACACACAGAACCAACAGAGGGGAACCCATCCCAGTGGAAACCAAGGTATGTGCTGACCTAAGAATATTAGCAACAGGTACCTTTCAGAGACCAACTGGTGATACGATGGGGATATCACAGGCATCAGCATCCAGGGTTCTGCACCAGTTCCTGGATGCCATGTCAGCATATGTCAGTGATCATGTATATTTCCCCAATTCCCATGAGGTATTGGCCAGCAATATGCATCTTTTCCAGCAAATTGCGGAATACCCTGAGGTAGTGGGTGCAATAGACTGCATGCACATACGCATCAAAGCACCAGCCGGTGAGCGGGGTAGGGTCTACTTTAACCACAAGGACTTCCCCTCCATCAACTGCCAGGTTGTGTGTGATGCCCAGGGCATAATACTGAATGTGTGTGCTGGCTGCCCTGGAAGCTACCATGATTCCCATATCTGGCATTTGACACAGCTGTGCCAGACATTTGCCAATAGGGACATCCCTCATGGTCACGTAGTGGGGGATGCTGGCTATGCACTGGAGCCGTGGCTGATGACACCCATCAGAAACGCACACACACCTGAACAGGAATGCCATAATGAGGCACACGCATAAACACGAAATGTAATCAAGCGTGTGTTTGGGCTGCTCAAGTCATGGTTCCGGTGCCTGGACACATCTGGTGGAGCCTTGCAGTACTCACCAACTACATGTACTCAAATTGTCATGGTATGTGCTATGCTGCATAATATGATCCTGCGAAAACAGCTGCAGCAGGAGCAGCATAGGCCTGGGCCAAATAGCACCCCACAATTGCCAAGGCCATCACAGGCAGAGCGTGACTCGGAGGAGGAACAACCTGAGCCTGCCCCAGAAGGCAGAAGGAGGCATGCGCAGTATGCTTTGACCTTGGCAAAGAGACACCGCATAGCACATACACTGGCTCAGTAGGAATCCTGGAAATGATACCTCTCTCTGACTCACATATATAGTAAAAGGGATGCCTAACTTGACACTACCTGTTTTCAAACATGTATAGGGAGTGTAGTAAGTGCATCCAACATAGGCAACCCTGCAGCACCACCTGAGGCATGATTGCCATGTGTTAAGCAATATAAAGCAGTGCTAAACAGCTTTTACCACTATTAAGTATATGTAAACAAAATTGCACACACTAACTAGCACAACTTTGGTCAATGTTGAGAAATAATTTGCAATGTTCAGCATTGTTGGTAAACATTGAGCAATGTCGGACAAGCTTGGTCAAAGTTGGGCATAGCTGAACAAAAGCCAACATGTTCATATTTGCTCTGGTCTGCTCAGTATGAAAATATAAAACAGTGACAGGCCTCGAACCCAGGATACTGTGCACTATAGTCATAGTACTGAACCACTAAACCATGACAGTATTTCGCTGGTCAGCCTGTATGAAGAAATGTTGATAAGTCTATCCAAAGTATCTCATGGAAACCCTGCAGGCACAGCATAATCTCTGTCGAGTTATGACACAAAGGTGAGCCCTGCAGTAAAAATAGAACCTGATGTTCAACACACATATAGTATACATGTTAATATTGGTCATGTTCACACACATTAACAAATGTAGTGAACTTCAGTCAGCAACATACTGAAAGGTCACACTGGGCATGCTCACACACTTAGGCCATGTCTGAGTACAGCAGTGGGACACACATATCCGGCAGTTGCATGTGTTAACCCATTAACCTCTCACTATTCACCAGTCCGCCTTGTGCACACAGTTATATGACAACAGACACATATATAATATACTGGAACCCTGTCATAATCAAATATGTTCTGCAGATACTCAGGTTGTTCATAGAAAGTGGGAAAGCAAAGAAGATAAAAAACCTGCAATCAGTATCATCAATAAAAATGTGCACTCCAAACATTCTCATAGGTTCATAGGTTGATACTAGGCTATCTGCCCTAGGGCATTTATAAGCCTAGCCAGAGTGTGTTTGGCTTTCGCAACCCTGTTAGATTAGTAGACTGTACCTGTGAATAGTAGGTCACACAAGATAGCCCTGTTACATTTAAATTATTGTGCCTCTGTCTAGCAGGGACGCAGAAGAGATCCCAGGGGTAAACATACGATCACCCATCCACTCGTCAAGATTTCTCCTGTAGAGGATCAGTGAGGGGCTCTGCCTATGAGGGACTGGGATCTCATTCCAGAGAGAGGGGAGCCTCTGGGATATGAATCTGTCCCTCCAGCATGTCCTATTAATATCTGTGCTGAGGTTTAAGTCCCTGGAGCATGTAGCTCTAAGGGATTTGGATATCCTGAGGTGGAGCATGTCCATTAATTCTGGGTTGGACATGGCTTTAAACATCAGGCACAGATCGCATCCGAGTAGGCAGTAAGTGACTGAGTAGAGCTGGAGTTACTTTAGCCGAACTGCGCAGGGCATCTGTGTGAGTCCCTAGATCCACTTGGTGAGGTACTTTTGTGGCCATTACAGTTGCTGTAGGTGTCAGGTAAGGTACATCCCAAATGGGGCATTGTATCCATTCATGGGCCTGATGAGTATAGGGGCACAATGACCTCACTTGATCTAGATGTGAAACCTTTTGGGATAAGGTGGGCTATATAGAAGATCTGTCTAACCACTTTGGCAATGTGATTGTCAAAGGTGAGATTACTATCTACTCGGGTCCCCAAATCCCTAATAACTTCTACCGTACTTAATGTATTAACACCTATGTGGTAATGTGTGGGCACTTCGTTATTCCCAAAGGGGATGACTATGCATTTAATGGCATTTAGCTTTAAGCCATGGCTCTGGCACCAGTTATCCATCTCTGTGAGACCCTTTTGGAGGATGCTTGTGCCAGCTGGAGAGTCAATTATGGCACCCAGTTTGCAGTCATCTGGGAACTTGGTCAGCCATATACCTCCTGTGTTAGCCTGTACATCAGAGAAATATATACTGAACAACAGAGGTCCCAGGACTGAGCCTTGTGGGACGCCACGTGTAACTGGTGTAGAGTCAGACATGGCACCTGCAATACTGACCATGTGGGTGCTGTCCCTGATCCAGTTAGCAATACATCTTGCGACATATGTGTTGATCATGCCACAAACGACTACAACTAAGAGAAATTCACAAACTGTTTCAAACAAAAGCACCAAAGAGAAAAACAGAGATGGAGCGGTAAAACACAGACTGAGATATTTAATGAGCGCTTTCGGAAAGGCTAGTACCTCTCCTTCTTCAGACATACAACATAAATATTAAACACTATTTAATATAAAAAAGCAATGTAATTATTCAATTAAACTTTCTAAAAAGACATGTCTTAAAAGGGATATTCACCATAAAAACACATATACTAGTAGCAGACACAAATACAGAGCAAGCGGACAGCTTATAGGGCAACAAAATTCTATACTTAAAATAAAAAGAATCATAACCTAGGTTGATGCAGTCATGCCAAATATATATTGAATATTGTTTTGGATAAACGTAATCCATTTAGATAAATATATATTAAACAGCAATAGCAATGTCGAACAACCTAAACAAATGTGATAAACATATATGCCCCGGGATTCATGAAGCTCGGCACAAGGCCGGCGTAAGGCCTGCGCCGGCGGTGCAGGGAATAGCCGGCGTAGTAGCGCCATATGCATAGTAATGAGTGCGCGCCGCAACCACAGACACGTGCGTAGGTTACGTGAGCGAGCCTAAGTAGGATGCGTCTGGAGGCGTGGTTAAGCCGGCAGGCGATGAGCAACCTAAAGTGCTGACTGCCACAGTCCGCCCAGAATAGAAATGGCACCAGCCATGGCCCGTGCAGAATGAAATGCACGCAGAGTATGCAACAAAGTACCCGTCCCAACTAAACAGAGAAGCAAACAAAACCCACGAAGCCCGAAGTGTACCTGTCCAAGGAACAAAGGATACGCGTAATACCGTGTTCGTCCCGCAATGCACTGTGAGTGTGCATACCCAGAGAAGGTGTACCGCAGCATGCCAGTGCGCCGTCCCGACATAGGAGTAGCGACCAAGGTTACCACCTGTCCCACTTTGCGAGGGGCAGTCCCCCCATGGGCAGTTGTGTCCCGAAAAAAAATTTAAAAATGGCAAATGCGCTAAGATTGTAGGACATAATCATATCCCGTATTTTAGGTAATGGGTGCATGAAATAGTTATTACCGCAACTGAAACACCTAAATGTCACAAAAAACAGAATAAGCAACCAAACTGTTACAACAATAAGCTTCTATTAAGGCAAACAAGTGAAGTTCTATGCCATGTAGTGACCGTGGGTATGTGTCGGCCTGTAAAATCTGACGTGAGTCCCGACAATGTCCCACCTTGTCCATTGGAAAATGTGGCAACCCCAGTAGCGACATGGGCATGGTCACCAGGGTCAGCAGCTGTCCCACCTTGCTATGGACAGTCCCTCATTGGACAGTTGTGTCCCGCCAAAAATCGAAACATGGCAAATGACGTGAGATATCCGTGCAAAACTATTCCCTCAATATACCTGTAATAGTAGCATAAAAGATATATTTTGTATATGAAACACATACATGGCATAAGAAACCGAATAAGGAACCCAAATGCTACCAGAATAAGCGTATATTATGGCAAAAAAGTGAAGTTCTGTCAACCCTACTTGCTGTGGGTATGTGTTGTCCTGCAAAATCCGATGTGTCCACAAAAGATGTCCCACTATGGGCATTGGAAAAGGTGGCAACCATAATGGTCACAAGCAGTAGTGAGAGTACACAGCCGGGTAGCCTTGTCGACATAACAACAGGAAGGAACCAAGATACCCTAAACACAGGCAAACATGTGCATAGCAACATGTCCCACACCCAGCAACGTGTTTGTCGCATACACAGGACGGCGTATGTCTAAGTGTAATATCCAGAAGCAGAAGCTATGCATGCAAATGTAATACACAATAGCCCCATTGTAGCATGTAAGTCCCACCCATGTACGCCTGTGCACCCAACCCAGCTATCAGCCTTCTGCAGCTACACACCTACACACAATGGGCATACCTGAAATGTGTTAAGAAGTATTGTTTTAGGCAGTGCCACGCGGGCAAACATGTACCCCACATGTCACCAACCCACCTCAGGTACAGATATGCAAATGGCTACATGTGAATGTGTCTTCAGAATGTGTACATCCCGCATGTGGTATGGACCCGTCCAAACCCTATAGGTTTGCACACGCCACGGTGCACATAACTGTACACATGTGGACAAGTCGGGATGTTGAACCACCGCACTGATGATTAGCTATGCAGACAAGTCAAACACATATAGCGGAACATGTGCCTACCAAACAGGACATCCTAACAGGGTGCCACAGGCACAGAAGGGGAAGGTGGGACATCACATGTGGAGAGTAGCGTTGCTGGATGGCCAAACACCCACGGCCAAGGTAAAGGACGGAACAACATGCATATGTCCGGATGGATGTTGTTAGAGAAATATATATAGAAACACATATGAAGTGCCAGTTTAGAAGCAAAATACTATATAATGCATTGAAGTGTACTGTACAATATGGCAGTAGAAGTTATCATGCATGTAATTGCCTGTAGTGTAGCTGCAGTGTGATCGAACCCTGACCCTGGCAGTAACCAGTGCAGCAGGCGTATGTCATTCAGCATCAGTTACCTGCTGGGTTAGAGAATAATAAATGTATGTACAGGTATATCTGTCATCCTTCCACTGAGGAGGATGGTCTTGTGAGCTCTATGTAACACAGAGTACAGCTGCTCACCAGAGAGACAAAGGAACCTAGTAGGAAATGAACTGACGATGGTATCCGAACAGGCTATGAACGTTGACAGAGCAGAATTTACAGAAGGACATTCTAATTGACTATGTGCCTCACAAGGCTGTGCTATTGTTATGGGAAAACATTTAATAAGCATTACCTTAGCACCGTTGTAGGAATACAATATTGTGGACTATAGTGATGTAAATGCCCTGTGACTGACCACATCATTAAGGTGGGCAAATGACGATTGTAAACACAATACTCATACAGCCGCTTCTTGTATAGAGTCAGACCAAAATCTATACTTGTACTGCATAGTTATTTGCCTCCTGGTGCACACTATTAAAACGTTGTGAAACTGAGCTTCCTGTGTGATTGACTGTCATTTTGAAAAGAGTAATGAGTGTGACAGTGTGATTTAAACAATGTAATTGACAGATGTGTATGTTCTAGCATGGGAATAGGTCAAGCCAACAACCACAATCATCATGTGTACCACATACAAACAGCCAGTAACACGCAGTGGTAATGCATGAAGGCATACACGACTGTGGGAATAGCACAGGACATATGGCACATGCCAAGTGCAGATGTGTGACACAAAAGCCCAGGATGGGGCTCCCTGCAAAGATGAACATGTGCTAACCACACCTCACACAGACGTACTGGCAATGAAAACACATGCCAAACACACAGTAACACTACCGTCCAATCCATGACTGCAATGGAGGCTGGTCAAACACCACAATGAAGCATGCACAAATAGGGACATGTATAACCGTTGCCTTAACACCCCCCCATAGGCCAAAGAAGAATAGAATGGACATATGCATGTAATGTTGTGAAGGATGTGTGGTAGTCCTCAGTATCACAGTGGTAGGGACACAAATACACTGTAATCAACTGTGACGTATGTGTACTGTAGACAGCATACCTGCAGGTAATACAGAGGACAATCACGTGCCACAGAAATATACACATGAGAAAGAGGATAGGGGATAGACAAGTGTAAATGGGACAAAGTATGAATATAGGTTCATAGGTCCATAGGTACAGGGTAGGCCACCTACCCAAGTTCAGCCATAGCCCTACACCATAGTTAGGATTCCTTTGCC
The DNA here is from genome assembly GCF_019279795.1 of Protopterus annectens. Lineage (NCBI taxonomy): Eukaryota > Metazoa > Chordata > Ceratodontiformes > Protopteridae > Protopterus > Protopterus annectens. The sequence continues at coordinate 1,464,445,158 of NC_056743.1, forward strand.
AACCTACCTGTTCGGAGATAAAGTGCGTATGATATTGCTGTACCTCTGTCAAGCAGTGATAATGATGTATTCCCTGGCCTATATCTGCAATCCCCCATCCAATGGACAACATACCCCCGAACAAGGCTAGCAAGGATCTGTGCCTCACATGTACTGTGATGTAGATCCACAGCATTGTGAGTGTCCGGGTGACGTATGTGTCACTCCAACACAACCTATTAATGACGGCGTCAAGGTGCATGTCACCTGCCCTCGTTGTTCCGAGGGATGCAGATACAGTAGGTGAAGTATAGACATGACATATGTGTTGATATGGCTGCGTATGTCAGGCACAGGTCAACACTGAACAACAGGTATGTGACTGAATGGGGCAGGAGTCCTACAAGTGGGGCAGCATTACACAAATCCATGACACCCTGCATTTGTATGACAATTAACCTATGAGGCCTTCCCAGGTGCTGTAGGTGTCGGGTCAGATACCCTCCGAATGGGGCAATGTAGTCAATCATAGGTGTAAGACGTAATGAGTACAAGGAGACAATGACCTACCCTGATCGAGATGTGAATCCCTGCGCAAACAGGTGGGCAATGTAGAAGCCCTACCGAACCATGATAGCAACGTGTGTGTTGAACGAATGTTGACCGACAACCTCTGTCCCTGATCCTGGTAATCACCCCTGTGTTCAGTGTCCTGCCACCCATATGCTGGACAGGGGTGACCTAGTACTCCTCGACAGGTATGATGTTGCATTACCTTGCATTTAGCTGTAGGCCATGTCCCTGACAGCAGATATGCATATCTGGGAGGCCCCTTTGAAGGATATCCGTGTCAGATGTCCGTCCCACTATGGCACCCGTTTTGCAGTCATCTACAAAGAATGTTGCCCATAACACCCCTGTGTGTGCCTGTACTGTGGAAATGTAGATGTATAAGAGGAGTGGACCCAGGGAAGAGCCCCGTGGGACACTGCCTGCGACAGCCAGTAGGTCTGACATGCTGCCAGCAACTATGACCGCGTGGGCCGTGTCACATAGCCAGTTTACAACCCATCCGGTGATGTATGTGTTCACATCCAAGCCGATGGGTTTATCAATGATACCTGAGGGGGGTAATGTGTCGAAGGCCTTTGCCAGGTCGTGGTAGGCTGTATGGACTACAAGACCCCCATCAATGCCCTTGGTGACTGTCCCGAGAATGTCAACCATGCTGTAAACGCATGAACCGCCCCTGACCAAGCAAAACCGTGTTGGATGCAAAGTATGCATGTCCCCTATGCCTTCATCTACGAGCCGCAGTATGATCCCTCCCCATGTCTTTGCAGATAGGTCTCCTCATGGTAATGGGACAGTAATAACCAGGGTCAGTGGAGGCATTGGCCCAGTGACGTGGAACTACAGTCGCTGCGGCGACACAACCTGGATGCGTAACCCGAGGTGAGGCTACAAAGAAACAGCTGTCCCAACTGTGGGTGTAATTCCTCAGTGAGATCGTGGAGTACACAGTCGGGTCACCAGCTGGTCTCATGGATGCTATGTTCACTACCCTGGAGAGAGCATGTCCCACCGTCGTCACAGAACATTTGGGGACCACAAACCGTTGGGACAGACATCTCTTCATGTGGGGGGGAGGGTGTGAAGATGTCCTCACCGAACTTGTCAGCCCATATTTCGGCAATGTGTGTATGTTGATTAAACTCCACATCATCGTGAACCCAGTCAGAGCATATGTGGGAGTGACCTCCCAGGTGTCCAGCATAGCAAATGAAGGCTGTATGATTGTCAGCCAGGTCCATGTAGATATATCTGTGGAACGTGCCCCGGACCATGTCATGACAGCCTGTAGCTGTACACATATAATGACCAAGGGTGTCATACTTCGCAAGGTGTCTGCTCCGCCTTGTAGTAGCCACCTCCTCAAGTTGTACAGCTTGTGTATGGCTGGGGTACACCACACTGAATGCTTGGCATTGGTACAATGAACCACAGTTGGGTAAGGGAATGCCTGATACATGCAGTCCTGTACGTACCTGTAGATGGCATATGTAAGTGATGCAGTGGCCACAGTACTGTTGACCACTGGCTCAGGGTCCTTAAAGGAGATCACAGTAGTGTTCAGAATTGTGAGGTCTGCCTTTGAGCAAGCCATGTGTATGGTAACCTGCAACACCCACAGCAACGGATGTCAATAGCAGAAGCCATAGTCAAAATAACATAGATTAACTTCGGCATGATAATATGTATTATCATACATGTATTGACACGTGTCTTCTAATTACACTTGCAAATGGCCGGTAAGACCGGGCTAAAGTTCCCATGATTTACCTAGTCTGGAGGTGTTGTTCCGACAATAAAGTGGCGATACTTCCCAACCGGGACCTCTGGGGATTAATTAAAGTGGATGTTAACCTGCAACATTGGATGTACAGCATTTGGTTCTGCTCTCGGAAAACATGGTTTCCGTAGCACTACACTATGGGTAGTCAAGCAGACATCCGCGATTGGTGAACACACAGCAGCAGTCAAACCCACTGGCCACACGGACACAGTCCGACAAGCTCTACACTTTACATATGCACATAGGTGTCCATTGTAGGACCCAAAAATTTTCCCGTACAGAATGTTTGCTAGCCTCCGTCATCACCCACGTGAACTCATTGTCGTGCCCATGTCACAGCTACACATATGTACCGCAAGCGTGTTCAATGTTGATGATAGCTGTCCAGGAAATGCAGCACATATGCACAGAATCCCTAGGGTACCAAGTCCATAGACGTGCGTCCACATCACAGTCCCGCACACATGAAGGATGTGTAATGGGTAATGTCGACTGTTGCAGTCAAGGGATCCTGGGTATGTAGAAACAGGGCTCGGTATTGTTTTGCAGGTAATCCTTTGTCCCGCCCCGTGGGAGGGATGTGTGCGTAGCACCTGCCCTACTCCCCACTAATAATGCAAAGCATTCACCGGAGAATGCTAAATGCAGGTGTGAAATGTGTATAGCCCTATACCAGTGTCCAGTAGGCAATTTTCATGGATGGACAAGCGTACGACCAAGATGGCACCCACAACTGCACACCCGGGGGAATTACACAGCCGCGGTAAGGCATAACACAGGATATATACATAGGGACCACAGTTGACATTCCCCATACAAAGTTGGACTTCCGTGCCAGCACCGGCGTACACAGCACTCAATCTGCCAGCAACAACATGGGGAGCACTCGCTACCATACAGCGGAACAGATGGGCGACCTGTGGAACACATACTAATGGCACACCCACAACGTCAACTAGGATATGTAAACTATGGCGTTCCCACCTATGAAGACAACATGCTTTAATGAATACATAGGGGGTCAACATGTTCCGGTGGTGTTATGTTGAAAATACAGTGACGGATATGTCCTATTGGGACGTCTGAGGTTTATTTGAAGCAGTTGGTAACCTGCATCTTTGGATGTACACCATGTGTTCACAGTACTACATCACCTGGTTACGTAGCACCACGTAGAATGTGTAGTCAAACAGACATCCGAATGGGAACATACAGCGGTAGTGAAAAGCACTGGCCAGTTGGACACAGTCCAGCAACATCTAACTTTACAAATGCACATTGGTGTCCATTGAAGGACCCAAAATACATTATCACAGAACCCACTCCAGCCATCTCCGAACAACAGACGATGCTATAGCCGTGACTACGGCACAGTCAGACATATGCACCACCAGCGTGTTTAAGGTTGATGACAAGTGTCCATGAAATGCAGGACATATGAACAGAAATACCCAGATCGGCGTGTCCATACATGGCGTCCACATCCCAGTCCCGCACGCATGAAGGATGTGTAATGGGTACTGTCGAAGGTTGCAACCATGGGACTTTGGGTATGCAGAAATGGGGCTGTGTGTTGTCTGGCAGATGATCCGTTGTCCCGCCCCGTGGGAGGGATGTGGGCGTACCTGCCTTACTCCTACTAATAATGCAAAGCATCCACGGAGAATGCTAAAAGCAGGTGTGAAATGTGTACAGCCATAAATTACTGTCCAGTAGGCAATCCCCATCGATGGACAGGTGTACGACCAAGATGGCACCCATAACTGGAAACCTGGTGGAACTACACAGCTGCAGTAAGGCATAACACAGGGAATACAGATAGGGAGTACAGTAGACACTCCCATACAAAAGTCAGACCGCCGTGCGAATATCGGTGTACACAGCACTCGATCTGCCAGCAACAAAATGGGGAGCACTCGCTACCATACAGCGTAATAGATGGGCGACCTGTGGAACACATAGTAATGGCACACTAACAACGTCAACTAGGATATGTAAGCTATGGCGTTCTCACCTATAAAGAAGACATGCTTCAATGAATACATGAGGATCAACATGTTCCGGTGGTGTTATGTTGACAGTACAGTGACGGATATGTCGTATTGGGACGTCTGAGATTTATGTAAACCAGTTGCTAACCTGCATCCTTGGATATACATCAGTTATTTACAGTTCTAACACACCTGGTTTACGTAGCACCACGTAGAATGGGTAGTCAAACAGACATCCGCGATTGGCGAACATACAGCAGCGGTTGAAACCACTGGCCAGTTGGACACAATACAGGAACATCTACCTTTACATTTGCACATATGTGTCCATTGTAGGACCCAAAAATACATTCTAACAGAACTCCAACCAGCCGTCTCCGACCACCAGATGATGCGATAGCCATGACTACGGCACAGTTGGACATATGCACCGCCATCGTGATTAAGGTTGATGACAGGTATCCATGAAATGTAGGACATATGAACAGAAATCCACAGATCGCCCTGTCCAGACATGTGCGTCCACATTCCAGTCCCGCACACATGATGGATGTGTAATGGGTATTATCAATAGGTGCAGCAATGGGATCTTGGGTATGCAGGAATGGGGCCCGGTGTTGTTTGGCAGATAATCCGTAGTTCCGCCCCGTGGGAGGGGTGTGGGCGTAGCACATGACCTACTCCCCACCAATGGTGCAAAGCATCCACTGGATAATGCTAAATGCAGGTGTGTAATGTGTACAGGACATAACAGTGTCCAGTAGGCAATCCCCATGGATGGATATGCCTACGACCAGGATGGCACCCATACCTGCAAGCCCGGTGGAATCACACAGGTGCAGTAAGGCATAACACAGGAAATGCAGATGGAAACTACAGTAGACACCCCCCCATTGAAATCCAGACGGCCGTGCGAATACCGGCATACACAGCACTCGATCTGCCAGCAACAACATGGGGATCACTCGCTGCCATACTGCGGAACACATGGGCGACCAGTGGAACACATACCAATGGCACACCAACAACGTCAACCCGGACGGTCATAGGATGTTGAAACACTGGCATTCCCGCTTATGAAGAACATCTGTCAAACAATCAATAGGGCCCACATGGTCTGGCTGTGTCATATTGACAATACAATGGCGTATATGTCCTACTGGGCTGTCTGAGGATTACTTGAATCAGTTGCCAACCTGCAGCAGTACAGCAATACCATTTGCTTAATCATAGTAGAACATGGGTTTCGTAGCACAACATGAAATGTGTAGTCAAACACACATCCGCGAATGGGGAATATACAGCAGCGGCCACGATCACTGGCCACATGGACACTGTCCAACATGTTCTACATTTAACATATGCACATTGGTGTCCAATGTAGGACCCAAAAATTATCCGTATGCAATGTGAACAGACGGCGAACTACAGACCCAGAAGACCTCATAGCCGTGACTACGGCTGCTACATATGTGCACCACCAGCGGGGGGTTTCCCAAAAGGTTTGGAATTTTACCAAAAATGGGCCCATGAAAAATTTCAAGGGACTCTATTTTTTTTTTTTTTTTTTTTTTTTTTTTTTTTTTTTTTTTTTTTTTTTCTTTTTTTTTTTTTTTTTTTTTTTTGTTTTTTTTTTTTTTTTTTTTTTGGGGGGGGGGGGGGGGGGGGGGGGGGGGGAGGGGGGGGGGGGGGGGGGGGGGGGGGGGGGGGGGGGGGGGGGGGGGGGGGGGGGGGGGGGGGGGGGGGGGGCAGGGGGAAACCCTTTCCCCAAAAAGGGTTGCCCCGAGTCCATTAAAAGGAGTGGGGGTTTTTTTCCCCCCATTCCCAAATTTTCCCGCAACCCCAACCCAAAGGAAGGGATGGGTTTTCAAATTTGGGGGTTAAACCAAAAACCGAAAAAGGGTTGGCCCCCCCCCGGG